>NC_067195.1:88878568-89168492 GCF_000699445.3 Schistosoma haematobium | reverse complement strand
ACAACGAAAATTTCGACTCCTCGTGAACTGCATCGTTCTTTTCCAGCCGTCCTGGAAAAGAAAAAGAATATGTAAGTGCATGTCGAAATACACTCGTATGTGCGTAAAAACACAATGTCGGCGAAAAAATGGAAAATAAACTCAAGCACACGTAATAACGTTAAAAAAATAATTTTGTTTTTTTTATGGTTTTTTTTTAAAATGAAATTATAAACATATAGGCATATTAAAATTGTTTTGTTTAAAAAAATTATATATCGTAAAAAGAAATATCGAGATAATATAAAACGTCGAGTAGTGCTTTACGTGCAGTAGTCGTTTAAATGTTCTGGAAATCTTACTCTTCTTCCAGAACGCGTCGTTTTAGGATTATTTTCAGATACATTCGGAGTATCGTCGCTAGTGTTGGTTGTCGGTTGGGGAATTATGAGTGTAGGAGTCGTGTTGTGCGATTGTACCGAAGGAAAGTCGACGTGAATAGGATTTCCTTCTAAATACGCTGCTTTTAAGCGATCGATGCTGATGCTATCGTTTGTTCCGTTCTTATCGTCTATATAGTACTTAGATTCACGTTGAAGAACTTTGAAAGGTCCTTCGTACGCTGATTCGAATGGTCGTCGATGCGAGTCTCGACGAACGAAAACGTGTGTACTATATCGTAAGTCAGGTTGAACGAAAACATCAGTTGATTGAGGTCGAGTGGAAGCAGGTTTAACTGAACGCATTGCGTTTGTAAGCCTGTTCGTGTAGGAGGTTAGATCCATGTTCATTGAACAGGACGAAGGATCCACGAATTCTCCTGGAAGTCGAAGTGTCGTTCCATAAACGAGTTGAGCCGCATTGTATCCAGTGTCAGCTTTCACTGCATTGCGGATACCTAGTAAGACAAGTGGAAGAGCGTCGGTCCACTGTGAAACGTTTGCAGCTGATAGTGAAGCTTTTAGTTGCCGGTGAAAACGTTCTACCAACCCGTTTGCTTGTGGGTGGTAGGCGGTCGTTCGGAAGCGAGTGCTTCCTAATAGTGTGACCAGACGACGGAAAAGTGACAGCTTTATTATTCGGTGAGTCTCATGTATGTATTTATTGTTGTTATTTGTTAATTCGTCATATTGTATATTTCAATGCTGAGCTTATTGTTATTGGTGTTGTTATTATTTCTTGGTATCATGTTATTTGATAATTGACTGAACCTTTTATGTAAGTGTATTCCATGGGTGCCATCTCTGTAGCTTTAGCTGTATTTAATGCTGTAAAGTGTGAACTATGGTTTGCACGCTTAGAAAGTTGTTTTGCTTTGTGTTGTTGGAAAGAGAATTACAAGTGAGAGCAGGAAATTTAGTTAGACAAAGTGGTTACTGCCGGACAACGTTATTGAATAAGTGCCTGGTGTTATTTTTAAGTAGGATGTTGACTCACCATACGAGTCGCACCCACATCATAGCTGTTCACAATCACTCCAGTCACACCATAACCACCAGGTGACACTCTGCACATTCTCACAGCGTTTCGTGTCACTTGAACACTTGGTGCAATGCACAACACCGACCAGTGGCACTGCCTTACCTAGTCACATTCACAGACAACATGGTTTCACAGTATGCTACTACTGTGATGTATGCTGATCAGTGTATTCCTAGTTGTTCCTCAAATATATACTCAGCTTGGCTATCATCACTAAGTACAACCGTAACAGGCTTTCTTGCAGCATCTTTCCTACGTCCAGTAAGACGCATACAAATACGTGCTCTTACTAGAGGATCATGTGAATCCAAGCATGTGCTCCACAACAAGCGTCAGTCTTCTATTCAGCCTCTCCACCGATGGCTGATAGGAATACACTGATCAGCATACATCAGAGTAGTAGCATACTGTGAGACCATGTTGTCTGTGAATGTGACTAGGTAAGGCAGTGCCACTGGTCGGTGTTGTGCATTGCACCAAGTGTTGAAGTGACACGAAACGCTGTGAGAATGTGCAGAGTGTCACCTGTTGGTTATGTTGTGAGTCGAGTGATTGTGAAGAGCTATGATGTGGGTGGGACTAGGTAAGGCAGTGCCACTGGTCGGTGTTGTGCATTGCACCAAGTGTTCAAGTGACACGGAACGCTGTGAGAATGTGCAGAGTGTCACCTGTTGGTTATGTTGTGAGTCGAGTGATTGTGAAGAGCTATGATGTGGGTGGGACTAGGTAAGGCAGTGCCACTGGTCGGTGTTGTGCATTGCACCAAGTGTTCAAGTGACACGGAACGCTGTGAGAATGTGCAGAGTGTCACCTGTTGGTTATGTTGTGAGTCGAGTGATTGTGAGGAGCTATGATGTGGGTGGGACTAGGTAAGGCAGTGCCACTGGTCGGTGTTGTGCATTGCACCAAGTGTTGAAGTGACACGGAACGCTGTGAGAATGTGCAGAGTGTCACCTGTTGGTTATGTTGTGAGTCGAGTGATTGTGAACAACTCTGATGTGGTTGGGACTCGATCCGGCGCCCATTAACACTGCAGGACAGATCCAACGCCTTAGACCACTCGACCACAAGAAAAATGAAAGAGAATGCACAAAACTTATTCATCCGTATCAACATTTTTTTACTTTAACCTCCATTTATCCCACTCATATCCATCTTCATCCTACATCTATTTACACTGTTATTTTTTCCACTGACCCTGCTCACGCTCATTTATCAACCGTCTTCTCTAGTTAAAGCATTCCAGGTCACCGAATGTTATCGGCGATTACTTGATGCTACACTGGAAACTGCATAATGTAGCTGATAATTCTACTGGAAGATTAAGCCTGCTTTAGATACTCAGTTAACGGGATGATATTATTATTCTTATAATTATTATTCATTGGAATCAGATATAAAGGAAATTAGCTTGAACAAAGTTGGTTGATGAGCAGCAGCAGCCGCAGTGACATTTGGAACCTGCACCATTTTTGTCTTCAAAGTCTGTGATGATGTCACAGGTATTCAGTGTTTGACAACGCTTCTACCAGTCTCATGTATGTATTTATTGTTGTTATTTGTTAATTCGTCATATTGTATATTTCAATGCTGAGCTTATTGTTATTGGTGTTGTTATTATTTCTTGGTATCATGTTATTTGATAATTGACTGAACCTTTTATGTAAGTGTATTCCATGGGTGCCATCTCTGTAGCTTTAGCTGTATTTAATGCTGTAAAGTGTGAACTATGGTTTGCACGCTTAGAAAGTTGTTTTGCTTTGTGTTGTTGGAAAGAGAATTACAAGTGAGAGCAGGAAATTTAGTTAGACAAAGTGGTTGCTGCCGGACAACGTTATTGAATAAGTGCCTGGTGTTATTTTTAAGTAGGATGTTGACTCACCATACGAGTCGCACCCACATCATAGCTGTTCACAATCACTCCAGTCACACCATAACCACCAGGTGACACTCTGCACATTCTCACAGCGTTCCGTGTCACTTGAACACTTGGTGCAATGCACAACACCGACCAGTGGCACTGCCTTAGTCACATTCACAGACAACATGGTCTCACAGTATGCTACTACTGTGATGTATGCTGATCAGTGTATTCCTAGTTGTTCCTCAAATATATACTCAGCTTGACTATCATCACTAAGTACAACCGTAACAGGCTTTCTTGCAGCATCTTTCCTACGTCCAGTAAGACGCATACAAATACGTGCTCGTACTAGAGGATCATGTGAATCAAGCATGTGCTCCACAACAAGCGTCAGTCTTCTATTCAGCCTCTCCACCGATGGCTGATAGGAATACACTGATCAGCATACATCAGAGTAGTAGCATGTGAGACCATGTTGTCTGTGAATGTGACTAGGTAAGGCAGTGCCACTGGTCGGTGTTGTGCATTGCACCAAGTGTTCAAGTGACACGAACGCTGTGAGAATGTGCAGAGTGTCACCTGTTGGTTATGTGTGAGTCAGTGATTGTGAAGAGCTATGATGTGGGTGGGACTAGGTAAGGCAGTGCCACTGGTCGGTGTTGTGCATTGCACCAAGTGTTCAAGTGACACGGAACGCTGTGAGAATGTGCAGAGTGTCACCTGTTGGTTATGTTGTGAGTCGAGTGATTGTGAACAACTCTGATGTGGTTGGGACTCGATCCGGCGCCCATTAACACTGCAGGACAGATCCAACGCCTTAGACCACTCGACCACAAGAAAAATGATAGGAATGCACATTTTTTTTACTTTAACCTCCATTTATCCCACTCATATCCATCTTCATCCTACATCTATTTACACTGTTATTTTTCCACTGACCCTGCTCACGCTCATTTATCAACCGTCTTCTCTAGTTAAAGCATTCCAGGTCACCGAATGTTATCGGCGATTACTTGATGCTACACTGGAAACTGCATAATGTAGCTGATAATTCTACTGGAAGATTAAGCCTGCTTTAAATACTCAGTTAACGGGATGATATTATTATTCGTATAATTATTATTCATTGGAATCAGATATAAAGGAAATTAGCTTGAACAAAGTTGGTTGATGAGCAGCAGCAGCAGCAGCATCAGCAGCAGCCGCAGTGACATTTGGAACATGCACCATTTTTGTCTACAAAGTCTGCATATTTAAAGCCAAAGTGACAGTTTTATTATTCGGTGAGTCTCATGTATGTATTTATTGTTGTTATTTGTTAATTCGTCATATTGTATATTTCAATGCTGAGCTTATTGTTATTGGTGTTGTTATTATTTCTTGGTGTCATGTTATTTGATAATTGACTGAACCTTTTATGTAAGTGTATTCCATGGGTGCCATCTCTGTAGCTTTAGCTGTATTTAATGCTGTAAAGTGTGAACTATGGTTTGCACGCTTAGAAAGTTGTTTTGCTTTGTGTTGTTGGAAAGAGAATTACAAGTGAGAGCAGGAAATTTAGTTAGACAAAGTGGTTGCTGCCGGACAACGTTATTGAATAAGTGCCTGGTGTTATTTTTAAGTAGGATGTTGACTCACCATACGAGTCGCACCCACATCATAGCTGTTCACAATCACTCCAGTCACATAACCACCAGGTGACACTCTGCATTCTCACAGCGTTCCGTGTCACTTGAACACTTGGTGCAATGCACAACACCGACCAGTGGCACTGCCTTACCTAGTCACATTCACAGACAACATGGTCTCACAGTATGCTACTACTGTGATGTATGCTGATCAGTGTATTCCTAGTTGTTCCTCAAATATATACTCAGCTTTATCATCACTAAGTACAACCGTAACAGGCTTTCTTGTCTTTCCTACGTCCAGTAAGACGCATACAAATACGTGCTCGTACTAGAGGATCATGTGAATCCAAGCATGTGCTCCACAACAAGCGTCAGTCTTCTATTCAGCCTCTCCACCGATGGCTGATAGGAATACACTGATCAGCATACATCAGAGTAGTAGCATACTGTGAGACCATGTTGTCTGTGAATGACTAGGTAAGGCAGTGCCACTGGTCGGTGTTGTGCATTGCACCAAGTGTTCAAGTGACACGGAACGCTGTGAGAATGTGCAGAGTGTCACCTGTTGGTTATGGTGTGAGTCAGTGATTGTGAAGAGCTATGATGTGGGTGGGACTAGGTAAGGCAGTGCCACTGGTCGGTGTTGTGCATTGCACCAAGTGTTCAAGTGACACGGAACGCTGTGAGAATGTGCAGAGTGTCACCTGTTGGTTATGTTGTGAGTCGAGTGGTGAACAACTCTGACTGACGTGGCCATTAACACTGCAGGACAGATCCAACGCCTTAGACCACTCGACCACAAGAAAAATGATAGGGAATGCACATTTTTTTTACTTTAACCTCCATTTACTCATATCCATCTTCATCCTACATCTATTTACACTGTTATTTTTTCCACTGACCCTGCTCACGCTCATTTATCAACCGTCTTCTCTAGTTAAAGCATTCCAGGTCACCGAATGTTATCGGCGATTACTTGATGCTACACTGGAAACTGCATGATGTAGCTGATAATTCTACTGGAAGATTAAGCCTGCTTTAAATACTCAGTTAACGGGATGATAATATTATTCTTATAATTATTATTCATTGGAATCAGATATAAAGGAAATTAGCTTGAACAAAGTTGGTTGATGAGCAGCAGCAGCAGCAGCAGCATCAGCAGCAGCCGCAGTGACATTTGGAACATGCACCATTTTTGTCTACAAAGTCTGCATATTTAAAGCCAAAGTGACAGTTTTATTATTCGGTGAGTCTCATGTATGTATTTATTGTTGTTATTTGTTAATTCGTCATATTGTATATTTCAATGCTGAGCTTATTGTTATTGGTGTTGTTATTATTTCTTGGTGTCATGTTATTTGATAATTGACTGAACCTTTTATGTAAGTGTATTCCATGGGTGCCATCTCTGTAGCTTTAGCTGTATTTAATGCTGTAAAGTGTGAACTATGGTTTGCACGCTTAGAAAGTTGTTTTGCTTTGTGTTGTTGGAAAGAGAATTACAAGTGAGAGCAGGAAATTTAGTTAGACAAAGTGGTTGCTGCCGGACAACGTTATTGAATAAGTGCCTGGTGTTATTTTTAAGTAGGATGTTGACTCACCACGAGTCCCAACCACATCAGTTGTTCACAATCACTCCAGTCACAACATAACCACCAGGTGACACTCTGCACATTCTCACAGCGTTCCGTGTCACTTGAACACTTGGTGCAATGCACAACACCGACCAGTGGCACTGCCTTACCTAGTCACATTCACAGACAACATGGTCTCACAGTATGCTACTACTGTGATGTATGCTGATCAGTGTATTCCTAGTTGTTCCTCAAATATATACTCAGCTTGACTATCATCACTAAGTACAACCGTAACAGGCTTTCTTGCAGCATCTTTCCTACGTCCAGTAAGACGCATACAAATACGTGCTCGTACTAGAGGATCATGTGAATCAAGCATGTGCTCCACAACAAGCGTCAGTCTTCTATTCAGCCTCTCCACCGATGGCTGATAGGAATACACTGATCAGCATACATCAGAGTAGTAGCATACTGTGAGACCATGTTGTCTGTGAATGTGACTAGGTAAGGCAGTGCCACTGGTCGGTGTTGTGCATTGCACCAAGTGTTCAAGTGACACGGAACGCTGTGAGAATGTGCAGAGTGTCACCTGTTGGTTATGGTGTGAGTGGTGTGAAGAGCTATGATGTGGGTGGGACTAGGTAAGGCAGTGCCACTGGTCGGTGTTGTGCATTGCACCAAGTGTTCAAGTGACACGGAACGCTGTGAGAATGTGCAGAGTGTCACCTGTTGGTTATGTTGTGAGTCAATGATTGTGAACAACTCTGATGTGGTTGGGACTCGATCCGGCGCCCATTAACACTGCAGGACAGATCCAACGCCTTAGACCACTCGACCACAAGAAAAATGATAGGAATGCACATTTTTTTTACTTTAACCTCCATTTATCCCACTCATATCCATCTTCATCCTACATCTATTTACACTGTTATTTTTCCACTGACCCTGCTCACGCTCATTTATCAACCGTCTTCTCTAGTTAAAGCATTCCAGGTCACCGAATGTTATCGGCGATTACTTGATGCTACACTGGAAACTGCATGATGTAGCTGATAATTCTACTGGAAGATTAAGCCTGCTTTAAATACTCAGTTAACGGGATGATAATATTATTCTTATAATTATTATTCATTGGAATCAGATATAAAGGAAATTAGCTTGAACAAAGTTGGTTGATGAGCAGCAGCAGCAGCAGCAGCATCAGCAGCAGCCGCAGTGACATTTGGAACATGCACCATTTTTGTCTACAAAGTCTGCATATTTAAAGCCAAAGTGACAGTTTTATTATTCGGTGAGTCTCATGTATGTATTTATTGTTGTTATTTGTTAATTCGTCATATTGTATATTTCAATGCTGAGCTTATTGTTATTGGTGTTGTTATTATTTCTTGGTATCATGTTATTTGATAATTGACTGAACCTTTTATGTAAGTGTATTCCATGGTGCCATCTCTGTAGCTTTAGCTGTATTTAATGCTGTAAAGTGTGAACTATGGTTTGCACGCTTAGAAAGTTGTTTTGCTTTGTGTTGTTGGAAAGAGAATTACAAGTGAGAGCAGGAAATTTAGTTAGACAAAGTGGTTGCTGCCGGACAACGTTATTGAATAAGTGCCTGGTGTTATTTTTAAGTAGGATGTTGACTCACCATACGAGTCCCAACCACATCATAGTTGTTCACAATCACTCCAGGCACACATAACCACCAGGTGACACTCTGCACATTCTCACAGCGTTCCGTGTCACTTGAACACTTGGTGCAATGCACAACACCGACCAGTGGCACTGCCTTACCTAGTCACATTCACAGACAACATGGTCTCACAGTATGCTACTACTGTGATGTATGCTGATCAGTGTATTCCTAGTTGTTCCTCAAATATATACTCAGCTTGACTATCATCACTAAGTACAACCGTAACAGGCTTTCTTGCAGCATCTTTCCTACGTCCAGTAAGACGCATACAAATACGTGCTCGTACTAGAGGATCATGTGAATCCAAGCATGTGCTCCACAACAAGCGTCAGTCTTCTATTCAGCCTCTCCACCGATGGCTGATAGGAATACACTGATCAGCATACATCATCAGTAGTAGCATACTGTGAGACCATGTTGTCTTTGAATGTGAGTAGGTAAGATAGAGTGGTAGTAACGACGGAACGAAAAGGTACAATCAGAAGAAATCTTTCAGGTAAAGGAGACACGACCACTTTTATGAAGAAAGTAAAGAAGAAGGTTACAGCAGGTTCGCCACTGGCTCCTATTCTGAGCCATATCTGATAACGTCTCTAGCCACTGTGTAGCACCATCTCTCTCCAGACCAGGGAGTCGTGAAGGACCAACAGCCAGTCCTTTGCAGCTTTCTTCCATCCCGCGACACCATGTCATGCACTGACCACCTCTCCGCTTCTTCCAACCAGTCCCAGAGTCGGCACACAATGCACGACGTGGAATTCTCTGGGACGACATTCGGAGAACATGTCCAAGCCACCGAAGTCGGTGTTTCAAGATGGTGACACCAATTGATTATCATCTCTGCCCGAACACACGATGCCGAACCTCATTACTGACATGGTGTTGCCACTGAATGTCAGCAATCCTTCGGAGACAGCGATGATCGAACAGAGAGTCGTCTAACGTCCTCAACTCGGAGAGGCCAGGTTTCACAAGCATAGAGCAAAACTGCTCTCACCGACGCGTTGTAGATCCGGCCTTTTACAGCCAGACTAACATCACGAAGGCGCCAAAGGTGGCCCAGATTGGCATAAGCCGCTCTGGCTTTCACTATTCGTGCATTGATCTCATCACTCACACCCCCACCAGCACTTATGCAGCTACCCAGATACACGAACTTCTCAACTACTTCTATCTGCTCACCATCCAGGGTGAGTACAGGATTAGAATCCTGCCAGTCTTGTAGAAGTACTTTGCACTTCGAGGTGCAAAGCACATACCATACCTACGGACACTGATTGCCAACTGATTAAGTGCGGATTTGCCTTGGGCATTATCGCACAGTAAGACAATATCGTCCATACTCAAGGTCGAGAAGTCTTTCTCCAGGCAACAGATCCACACCCCCATTACTTACATTCATCGGAGCTGTTTCCAGAATGTCATCGATGGCAAAGTTGAAGAGGAATGGTGAGATTGGGCAACCCTGCCTAACCCCACTGCTCGAATGGAACAATGGAGAGAGGTGGTTGTATGCCCTCACTCTGCCTGAGGTGTTTTTATATAGGGCTTTCAGGATGTTAATAAACTTCAGGCACACCCTTCTTCAATAGACAATCCCAGAGAACAGTCCTGTCCAACGAATCGAAGGCAGCCCTGATGTCAAGAAACACTACGATTGTTGGCCTTTGAAAAGTATGGCGGTGTTCTAACATTTGGCGGAGGGTGAAGATATGATCAATACATCCTCGACCAGAACGAAAACCTGCTCCTCGAGAGTCAATCTTTCTCGGGTTTGAACAACCTACGAAGTATGACGGAAGCCAATAGCTTGGACGCAATCGGAAGTAGACTTATCCCCGATAGTTGTTACAGGAACGACGTGAACCCTTTTTAAAGATAGGGACAACTATCGACTCATTCCATAACGTTGGCACACTCTCTAGTTCCCAAACCTTTGTAAACAACGTCGTCAATTCCTTAGTCAAAAAGTCACCACCATCTTTAAAGAGCCGGAGGTAAGTCATCTGGGCCAGGTGATTTGTAACGCTTCAAGAGTTGGAGTTCCTTGCAGACTTCTTGCTGCCAGTGGCTCGGATGAACTGGAAGAGCTTCCGGTAGTTACCAGATGCAGCTGCTGCTTCCAGCTCGTTAGCACGCATCGACCACCAGGCTTCTCGGTCCTTACGCAAGCTTTGCCCAATTTCCTTACGTAACATCCTTCGTTTATGGTCAAACTCACGGTCACCCGGAGTAGACCGACGGGCTTCGATGAGTTGTAAGGAACCTGGAGAAACCCAGTGCTTAAAAGCGGGACGTTTCGCAAACCCACAACTGACTGTTCTCGCCATTTTCATGGCGTCATGCAATTGCAACCAATGCTCATCTATACTTTTCGGTGGAATGGTAACTAGCCTAGAGGCTAGCTCGGTTCGATACTTACTTGCAACAGAAGTTGCAACCAAACATCAATCTTTTGGTGGTGGTCACTTCGTTGGCCACTGAAAAGTAAGGCAAGATTGGCGCAGACCAAGGCATGGTCAGAGTCCAGATAGGTACTCCAAAAGGAGCGGCAGTCTTGTACACAACCACGCCAGCGGTAGCTGATCGCGATGTGATCAATCTGAGTCCAGGCTTGAGATGCAGAGGGAGGACGCCAGGTGGCACATCGGCGATGACTGTGCCGAAAGTTAGTGCTAGCCAGAAACAGGTTGTGGTCTGTGCAGAGTTGCAGTAGACGGTCCCCGTTATCTGACCTGCGACCAACGAGTCCCCATCGGCCACCTAAACGACTCTTCTGTGTCTAGACGCCCGACCTGAGCATTCAAGTCTCCGGCTAGTACTACAATATCTGTCGAACGCACTTTCTGGAGAAGAACTGATAACTGGTGGTAAAACTCATCCTTGATTGCATCCGGGCTGCAATCTGTCGGAGCATAGGCGGAGATAACGAAAGACATCGTTTCTCACGCCGATTTCTTCCCACTTTGATGGAACTTTCTAATCTAACAGCACATAACCGACTGTTAATGGGGATCCAATCGACTAGTGCTGCCTCAGCTCTAGCGCTTAGTGCGACACCAACGCCAGCAAGACCGGACGAAGATGCCACAGGGTCCCCGGATAAGCGCACGTAAAACAAGCTTTTCGAAGCGACAGATGGAGAGCGAATTTGTAGTACTTCACCAGAATCTTGAATACGGGTCTCGGATAGACAACAAACATCAATATTAAGACTTTCCAAAGACATAGCCAGCCCTATCTGTTGTCCGACCTGCATAAATGTGCGAACGTTGAAGGCAGCCAGTTTGAATGGTGCACGTGGTTTCAGAAAAACTGCTTCAGTCCTCGTATTCGGTGGTAACATACAATTTTCAACCGGACAGTGACTCGAGAACGTTTAGATACAGTTTTCCACCAAAGACGAGCCGCTGTATAAGTATATAAGAGGGTGAATAATGTGGAAGATAATAATAATAATAATAATAATAATAATAATAATAATGACAATAATAAATAATAATAATAATGACAATAATAGTAGTAATAATAATAATAGTATTAATAATGACAATAATTCTAATGATAATAATCTGAATCAATTGTTTGTTTTAAAGCGAGGAAGGTAATCTCCATAGGCATAAAGAGTTCATCAATTTGTGTGTGGGCTGTGATACTGCGCGGGTGCCCAAACCGAAGCAGGTGGTTATCTTGGGGGCCACTCCCCGAGCCTTTGACCTAAAGGTCTAACCCACAAGGCAGTGGAGCATCGTAAGGAGATGCAGTCCATGGTAGCCGGTGACCAACGATTGGTTCATACGCCATTTGTTCCCGCAGGATACTGGAGCCCATGTGCACCATTGATTTGGAATCCGGTTAAAGCGCCGGACATTTGCCCGGTCCTGACATTTTATAAACGATTGAAGGGATGTCATCGGCACCAGAACTCGCATTTGGCTTAAGGGTTTTAATGGCGGTATGTATACTCCTAATGTCGAAGTTTATGGTACTAAGATAGTTTTGCCGGTGCACTTTATGTCGATATCTGGAGCATCAGATGTATTCCGATTGTGAGGAAACCATTCACTTAATAGTTCACATATGACGGTTTGGTCATTATACGTTACTCCATCGTGCAGTAAGGAGTGAATGTTGTGGTCTGTGTTCTTTCTTATGCGTTTCGTGAGGAGACGACATAGGGCTTGGGCTTTAGATGCAGCAGCGAGCGCAGTACGTTCCTCTACCTGTTTATGCTTGTTGTGTTGACTTTGTACTCCGTCAAGTACAGAGTATATCTGGTGCAGGGCACTGAAGTCTTTTTATATTTAGTACATCCTTTTCGGTTTTCGTAGTTTAGACCTAGTCTTTTAGTTTACATAGGGAGTAATTGTTTTAAAACCAATTTTAGAGGGTATAGTAGTGTCTAGTGCAGATTTGGTGGTGATATTGAATATTTCTAATGTTTCTAAGAGGTTATTACTGGTAAAGAAACTGCCCCAGTCAGAGTGCTTTATTAGAAATCGAAAGTTTTCGCAGTCAGCGTTTGCATAGTCTCTATATTGGAATCGCGTGTTTAATGTCTTTAATTTGTTGCATATGGCAAGAATCGGAAGGGTGCAGAGGACTATTTTATGATCGCTGTTGTGAAACTTTTCGCCAACCACCATTGATGTTGGTGTGACATTATGACAGAATATCAAGTCAAGAATGTTGTGATTTCGTGTAGGCAGGTGTACATGTTGTTGAGCCGTGTATACTGGTGTATGCTTTCAAAGCACAATAGAATGTGTTTTCCAGAGGTGGATTTCACCACATACAATTTTAGTGAAGTCAAAATGATTTCACTTATATGCAGTTGAATTGTAGTATATTGCATCGATTAGTATTTTAGAGTGTGCACAGTAAGCCGTATCGATTCAGGAAGTTTGCTGAGGACGTGGTCGCTATAGATTTCCGCTCTCAAATTTTTTGATACATAAACGAGACAACCACCACCCTTCTTGGTGACTCGATCACAGCGGAAGAGCTCATAGGTGTCTATTTGTAGATATGTGTCTGTGGTATCGGAGGACAGGCAACTTTCCGTTATCAAAACAAGTGAGGGGTTGTTTAGAAGTAATAGGGTGCGTAGGTAAGTCATCTTACAGGGCGGGTTTATTGCGCAGCCGTTCGCTCCGTTATAGTTTGTGGATGTGAAGCGTGGCCATTAAGAGTAAAGGATATTAGTGGGTCACTGGCATTTGGTTATAGGTGTCTACGAAGCATTGTCCGTGTATTTTGCTTTGCAACCACGGAGTAAGCAATGTCTGGGTTAAGAATAGAGTGCCAGGTGAGGATAGGGAACCGACTGGTGAGGTAGTAAGTCCTCATCAACTGAGGTGGTTGGGATGTGTTACGTATACCCAGCCACCGTTTACCTCGACGAGTGATGTTTTCTGGTGCAGCAGTTGCTAGCTAGAAGAAAGATAGGGGCGACCGAGCCAAAACATGGCATCAGTACGTGATGTTACTGACAATTGGACTTAGCCATGTTAGCAAGTATAGATTACCTGGTTGTGGTCCGCGTGATTATCGTAACCAATGGTCAGACTTTGAATGACATGGCTCAAAATTGTTTGGAATGGCGCATGTGCATCTATTTTTTGTCTTCCCCGACATAATGAAACTCTACATTCCTCATAACATATTTTTGTTTATATTGCGCTTATTTAGATTTTCTTTTTAGGTCGTCTGTTCGACGCTTAGTTTTTTCTATTCCCACTGTTACTGTTACTGCCTGTACTATCATGAGATTTGGCCTGACAAATTTATCTCTGTGTTAATGAGGTATGACAACTTGAACAGATGCACATACGTACAGGTTCTACATTTATGACTGACTGGTATTCTCAGAAACCTACCACTCTTCAGATTTTAACAGGTTGGTTCACAATCTGATGTTTTGTCGTTGAAGCTCTGCCTACTATCATGTTTTATAAACACTCATCACAATACATTTACCGACATGTAACAACTGAACAATTATTTAGCATTACTTATTGAAGATTTAGTCAACTGACACGACGACCAGTTCATTATTTCGGCTTTCTGATAATCTTCGCTCTCAACCTCACATATGTCTGCTTGCGTTTCGCTGGACGCAGAAAAGCCGCACAAAAAGGACCCATTAGAACTGAATTGAGTAACGAGAAAACCAAAAGTAGGTTCCAGGAACAACTGAGGTCACACTTAGGTAGTTCGGAAAACGAGGCTGACCCAGATGTTGCTTGGAAAGATATACAAGCAGCTGTGGAAATAGCAGTGACATCTATTAGTGATTTAGGCCACAGGGTTACAAAGAACCAATGGATTCCTTTCAAGGTCTATTGCACTGATGGATTCTCGTAAACTCATCCCATCGGGTTCTGAACACGATGAAGAGCGAAAACAAATCAGATCTAGGTTAAGCAAAAGTCTAAGGAACGACCGTGAGCAGTGGTGGGCAACGAAAGCAAAAGAGATGGAAAAGGCGGCGGCTATATGGAACACAAGACAGCTTTACAGATTAATAAAAGAAACTGGAATTACTGAGTCAAATGTAAGTGAGAATATCTCGGAAAAAGACGACACTCATCTGCTCCCAGTCCAGACGTTTAGAAAGATCGGCGAAACACATTAAAAAGCAGTTCAGCTGGTCTCCAGCTACTCTACAACTACCCATCATTCCCAGACAGTGTGAATGGAACATTGAAGTAGGTCCCCCAACTCTAGCATAAGTTCAAAAGGCTATAGCTAGTCTGAAACGAGGAATGGCAGTTGGTCCAGATGGATTGGCTCTAGAGGTCTTTAAGGATGGTGGACCAATCTTAGCGATTAGGTGGACTAATATTTTGGCTAAGATCTGGGAGTTAGACGTTATTCCATCTGACTGGTCACAATCACTTATCGTCACAATATATAAGGTAGGGTTAAAATCATCCTGTGACAACCATAGAGGGATTAGTTTAACTAATATAGTATCTAAAGTACTAGCCTCGATAATTATTGGACGCCCAACTAAGACTCGTGAACTGCAGACACGAGAAAATCAGTCTGTCTTCAGACCTGGTCATGGATGCATAGACCACATATTCACCATTCGTCAGGTTCTAGAACACAGGCATACTTATCGGCGTCCGACAATGGTGGTCTTTCTTGACTTAAAAGCAGCAGTTGACTCCGTAGACCGCGACATTCTGTGGCAGTGCCTGTCATTGAAAGGCGTACCTCAGAAGTACGTAAACCTTGTGAGGGCTCTTTACCCGAACACCACTAGTCGAGTCAGAGCTGATGGCGACTTGTCATCTGGTTTTGCGTCCGTCAAGGCTGCCCACTTTCTCCATTTTGTTTAACTTCATCACAGACCTACTGATGGAAATAACATTCACGTCGACTGAATTCTCGGGTATTGATCTCCTTCCAGGAGGTCCACTTGTCGACTTGGAATACGCAGACAACATAGTCCTGTTTGGTGAAGACACTGATAAAATGAAGAGTCTTCTGGTGGCACTAAGCAACTATACCAGAATGTTTAGAATGAGCTTCTCTCCCTCTAAATGCAAGTTGTTGCTCCAGGACTGGCCTGCGTCAACATCTGAACTAAATACAGGGAGTGAAGTAGTCGAACGCGTTGACAACTTCACTTGTCTTTGAAGTCTAATTAGCCCTAATGGGTTGGTGTCTGACGAAATCTCAGCACGGATTCGGAAAGCTCGTTTTGCTTTTGCTAACTTACGTCATCTATGGTGAAGGCGAGATATCCGTCTATCAATAAAAGGACAAGTGTACTGCGCGGCAGTTCGTTCTGCTCTATTTTACGGCCACGAAACATGGCCATTAAGAGTAGAAGACACTCGTAAGCTACTAGTGTTTGACCACAGATGTCTTGCCCCCAAATGCCCTGGTATGACCGAGAGTGGGGTGGGGCCGCCTCCCTCTCGAAATGCTCTCACATGGCCACGCGTATACAGCCTCTGCCAGGAAGTCCTACTCACTGCCTTCTCGTGACAGGGGTGTTGTTTGCGAAAATGAGAGGACGAAAAGCGAATGTCCGGCGCTGTAACCGGACCCCAAACCAAATCAATGTTGCACATGGGCTCCAGTATCCTGAGGGAACAAATGGCGTATGAACCAATCGTTGGCCACCGGCTACCATGGGACTGGATCTCCTTACGATGCTCCACTGCCTTGTGGGTTAGACCTTTAGGTCAAAGGCTTGGGGTGTGGCCCCTAAGAAAACCACCTGCTTCGGTTTGGGCACCCGGCAGTATCCCAGCCCTCACACAAGTCGAATGATTTGTGTGGCGCATATCTACTTGGTGCCTCCTTGTACTAATGTTTATATGTTTAAATAAATAAATAAGTAAACAGATGTCTTAGAAATATTGCTTGCATCTGCTGGTATCACCGGGTAAGTAACAGTGAGGTTAGATAGGGTATGGTAAATCAGTTGATGAGGTTGTGAGTCTTCATCGACTGAGATGGTTGGGCTACGTGTTGAGTGTGCCTGAACACCGATTACCACGACGTGCAATGCTAACGGGTGTTGGGGATGGTTGGAAGAAAGTTAGGGGTGGCCAAACCAAAACGTGGCATTAGTGCTTGAAGACACTAACATCTGGTCTGAACCATGTTGGTAGATGCAGACTACTCAGTTAGGGTCCACGTGACTATCGTAACCAATGGTTGTAGACTCTTGGTGAGATGGCTCAGAATCGATCACAGTGGCGTCGGTGTATACACTGTCTGTCTTCCCTTAAACTAAGAGATTAAAATCGCTTCATATCTTCCTTTCTATGTACTAAATCTTTCTTCCTGTACTATATCCTTATATGCAATCTTTCATATATTGCCACTATTGACTTAACTACTCCTATGAATCCGGTGTTCATCTTGCTGTGCTAATGCGGTATGGCAACTTGGATCGATGCATATATGTGCCTGGTCCTACGTTGTAGCCGACTGACTGACTGATTGACTGATGTTATTGGTTCACACCAAAGTTTTTATACAGATGATACATGTATCTGTAACCTAATAAATTTAACTTAGTGTATTGTACTCTCTGGTTGGTTTTCGAGTTACACAGTTTTGTAAAATCTATTTTCTTTAGTTTTATAATTAACTGAAGGAAATGTTCCCATTTTATTCATTCTACGATCATTAGTTTACAGATGGTGTCTTACTTATTCTATTTAATGGGTCTTATTGATGGCTATTTTGTAGCATTTCATGCATATTATCCAACACCAACAACAGAAGAATTGTGTACATCAAATGTTAAACTAGCCTTTGAACTTATTCAAGCAGCTGGTATGGTTGAACCTCCAGCAAAACTTGAAGAAATTGTTGCAGGCGATAGCAGTGCTGTATTACGCGTGTTGTATGGCATCTATTCATATTGTGCACATATGGAGGATGAACAACGTCGGTATGAAATAAATAATATTCGGGAACAAGGTGAGATGGATGAATATTACGGTAATAACCAGAAACCTTCTGTACAACATGGTCTAATTAATTTATCGTGAAGTATATGTAACTGTGATAATAGGTCAAGAAGATGAAACAAATAATGTATTTGAGATTTAGAGAAAGTAACTCACTGATTGATTCTGAGTCATATCACTTAAAAATCATTTATCCCTCAAGTATCATACTACTGTATGAGTACATATATCGACTTAGCTTAGAATAGTTAATAAAGAGAGATCTAATTTCTTTTTAAGAGGATTATGTATATATATGTAAAGCAAGAATAAACAATTGAACAGGATATACATGAACTCATTTTATTTCATTTGATTCTCATCAACTACTTACAACTTGTAATACAAATATATATATAATCGAATAGTAAAAAAACATTCACAAGTAGAAAAATAAGACTAGTTTATTTTATTTTCATCTGTTCATCGTAACACAAAATAATTCTGTTTGACGTTTTTGTATTCAGTTAATGAACGCTGTTGACTAAGAATTGGATAACAACAGATGGAGATCTAAGAAGAACTGATTTTTTAGCATCTAATACAACATGAATCAATTTGCGATAGTATTGGTGATCCAGATTCTGGTCCTATAGAACCAGCTCAACTTGAACATGATAAACGACCAGAATTTGTTGAAGACTATAAAAACATTAAATAAAATTATTTAAATCTTTTTCTATAATCAAATCTTTCATCTCATTACAATAATCATATGTGACATTTGATGAGCCGGAAAATATAATAAACTGAAAAAACAAAAAAGCAAAATAGGAAGCGATTTCCAATTTATAATGACACTCCATACGTAACAAGTAACTTTTCTACCAAACTGAGATAATAGTACAACTTCCATTGTAAAAGTTGTGTCAGGTTCAATACCTATAGTGTTTGAACATCATCCACGCTAATAACGTGAAAATAACTACTCAGTAAGCTAAGTCGCTGTCTCACCTTTTTATACCTTAAATTCTGGTATAGCAGGGATTTCGTGCACCATTATAAGGATATACGTAACATAAAGTTCAACCAACCCAGTAGATCAAGTTCGGAAACCCTATTACAATTGTATGCTTAACTTTGAAACTACTTCACTGGTTCCAACATGCGCGGGTAGTGATTTCACGATCATTTTGACCGGATTTTTGTAATGCAAACATAGTTTACTTTCCAAGAAAACACCCTACACTAGTAATGCAGTACAGATCGAAACAGTGAATAGCACACCTGTTTTTTGTTTTTAACAAGCACTTGTGGGAAAGATGAATCAACTTGATGAAAATGAAATCGATAACAAGATTTCACCAACTATGAAATAACCAAGGTTGCACAGACCTCTAACACAAGTGACGACAACTACACACACTCAACTTTACTGGCAACTGTCGACCTAACCATTGAGATAAACAAGTTACCAGGGAGTATTCTGAGTTTATATGTATAAGATATTCACCAGATATTTTCGGATTACCATGTAGATCGTACGGAAGAATTAAGTTTGTGTTCAACATGACTATATTATATTATCTGCATGGTATCGGTTTTCGAGTAGTGTACCCACAACAAACGTCAATGAAGTTGGCAACGCTACAGAATTTCTAAAACATTGTGAAACAGTTGTCAAAATAATAATATGGACTATACTATTGTGTCATTAAAAAGGCTATGAATGTGGTAAATAAACATTTCCGTTGAATCTGAATACAGTACATTTTTAATATAAAATGAATATTTAATTATTAATGAAAAAGTATTACGATAGTTGTGGTTATAGTTTTGATGAATCATTCTGTTTAAAAATTAGGGGAAATACTGAAAGAATTTATGTTGTTTAATAGAAGAAGATTGGTGAAGATTACAGATTGTTTCTAATCATAATATAATATTTAGTAAACCAGATAACACTACATCAATCATGATGAAAACTTGATTTGCAGAGAAGTTGAAAAGATGTAAGAGTAAGGTGTATTTCTGAAGAGTATTGATATGATAGGGAAGGTCTTATATACGTTGTAGAGTTAAACACCTTCAAAATGGATTTACTCTACTCGCCTATAGTATTGAATTATACTTATTTTTCTGGCAATACTTTGTACATCAACGTGTTATTTTATTTTTTTAAAAATATCTCTTCTAGTGGGCAGTTGTCTTGGTTTTTGATATCAGCTTATTGAAGAGCTACATCAATATTTCGGTCACAGGAGTATCTATCACTTGGGTACATTTCATTTACTATTCAGGATTTTACCCGTGCACCACTCATAATGAATAACGGAAACATAACTAGTAAAAGTCACCGTGAACACAATCACCATTGATGTTTATGACTGTAATTGATCAGTGTTTTATTGGCATATGTGCATCCTGGGTGGATTGCCCCGATATTGGCTTAATTCAGTGGAACCATCCAATGAAACAATACAAAATGAAATATATGTATGATTACAGTAAGTAGTTTCTTAGCATAAAAAATATTCAGTATTAGTGTAAATTTCATATTAATATACATGTCATCTGTAGCTATAAAAACATGCATTAAAATATATTCCAATATTATTTATTAATCATTCATCTTCGGTAGTGTAAACGGTGGATCATTTCTACATTGAACAATATATTTTCTATATGATTTTTAACATTTCTTAACCCTAGTTTATCGAGTGAATAGACGAAATGAAAAACATGACAACAGCTATGATGCTTCTTCGTGTATTCTTTGATATTTATGATTTTGATAGATGGTATACTTTTCACAAAATGGTAAAACGTGATTGTCAATTTTTAATCTATATATATGTGGTGGTCGGTATTCTATGTATTCCTTAAACTTCGTATACAATTCGTCTTGATAACCGTCCTATTTAACCCCAACGGTATATTATTCAGAAGGCGAATACGAAGCGTTGATTACGTTTATTTCGAGACCACGCACACAGATGTCCAAAATTACAGATGCATTAAACGAGCATTAAGAGTTGTGCCGAACGGCAAACAGGCAAGCGTGCGACTGAGTGAATATAAGTAATTGAGTACAATCAAGCGAGCGAGAAAGCCGAGTCAGCCATATGAATAACATGGACATATATATACCATGTGAAATTAATGAGTAATCGAATCAAATAAGCGGTTATTAGTGAGACTAGCAGAATGAATAAATGCGTAGGCCGTAAGCAATATTCAAGCATGCGTATTTCATACAAGCACAAAATAATAATAAGGGTACAATAAATTGTTATAGTGCGGATGGCTTTGTCCGCTAAATAAGTTAGCAAAAGGGCTTAACTGAGTTAAATGAGAATAAACCCATTTGCACGTGAGTCGCTATATATATGGTTGATAGTTTTTGTCATTTATTTCCTTGATTAGTATAATTATTATGATCATCATTTGATAATGGATTCATTTGTTGTTGACGTCACTTTTTGTTTTTAAACTGTGTTTATTACCTTTATTAAAAGTAGTAAAATTGATACATAAATTTGTAATGATAAATAAAATGAATAATATGCTGCTATATATTAAAAGTAACTCCGCTTTTAGCTCTTCTAGAGTTACTGCCGGTCCCAAGCCCGGGTAAAAGAAGGAGGGTTTGGCATGGGCTTAGCTTCCCCATCCCGTAGAAAACTAACTCGCTAAAAAAACGCTAACCAGAAAATATAATTCAAACCATTTTAACTCTGCCCTGGGAGTTAGAAGGTCTTCATTTAGAAGAATTATGACGCTTCATGGTGAAAGCCGAGTTCCTTCGGAAGCCACGAGGCCGATGCCCCTTCTAACAACCAGAGCAAAAATTTTTATAGGTACATGGAACGTTCGAACAATGTGGGAAACCGGGAAGACCAGTCAAACAACAACGGAAATGAGGAGATACAACTTAGCAGTACTGGGAATCAGCGAAACCCACTGGACCCAAGCTGGACAGAAAAGGCTAGCTACCTGAGAGATGCTGATATACTCCGGTCACGAAGAGGACAATGCTCCACACACTCAGGGAGTCGCTCTTATGCTGTCCAAAGTAGCACGAAATGCACTTGTACGATGGGAATCTCACGGATCCAGAATCATCAAAGCATCATTCAAAACAAAGAAGGAGGGGATCTTAATGAATATTATCCAATGTTATGCACCCACCAATGTTAGCAACGACGACATTGAAGATCAATTCTACGAGCGGCTGCAGTCAATCATAGAGAAATGCCCAAGAAAGGACTGTAGTGTTAGTCATTAGTTTTAGCCCATAATATATCTTATTCTAGTTTCCGGACATTCCATTCTATTCATTCTACATGAGTCATGTTTTGACCTTGTTAATTATTTGCTTATTAGCCTTGACTGTTTTCATATGAGTCTCTGCATCAGTTGGCCTCAACATACACAAGGGAAATAGCAAGGTCCTCAAATACAACACGGAAAACAGCAATCCAATCACACTCGATGGCGAAACTCCGGAAGATGTAGAATCCTTCACATACCTGGGAGGCATCATCATCGATGAACAAGGAGGTTCAGATGCAGACGTAAAGGAGAGGGTTGGCGAAGCAAGAATAGCATTCATATAATTGAACAACATATTAAACTCAAAACAACTGTCTGTCAACTAATATCAAAGTCGCAATCTTCAATACGAACGTCAAGATAGTTATTTATACTGTATGGAGCTGAAACTTGGAGAACTACTACAACCATCATCAAGAAAGTACAAGTATTTATAAATAGCTGTCTACGCAATATACTAAACATCCATTGACCGGATACCATCAACAACAGCCTTCTGCGGGAGAGAACAAACCAGCTTCCAACTGAAGAGGAAATTAGGAAAAGACAATGGAAATAGATAGGACATACATTACGCGAATCATCAAACTGCATCACGAGGCAAGCACTAACTTGGAATCCTGAATGGAAGCGGAAAGGTGAAAGACCAAAGAACATATTACATCAGGAAATAGAAGCAGATATGAAAAGGATGAATAGGAACTGGAAGGAGTTGGAAAGGATTGCCCAGGACAGGGTTGGATAGAGTATGCTGGTGAGCGGCCTATACTCCTTCACGAGGAGTAACACGCGTAAATAATTAAATAATTATGAACCAAATCTTCAGGTTAGGTATTATCTATAGCAACTATTTCATAAATCAATTAAAAATGAATTTCCTAGGACATCTGCATTTAATAGCTAAATATTTTTGAAAACTGTGGAATTTCCCAGATGAAAAATGTTGGAAATATATGAATGATAAATATCCTGTTCCTCTTCCTCTCTCCCTCTCCCTTTCTCCCTCTCTCTCTCTCTATCTCTCCCCCACCCCTCCCTTCATCTATATATATATATATGTACATAATAAGAAAATAAATCAGTTTTTCATACTACAATGATACTAAACACTGTACCCTATTCACATTTTCCTTGAAATAATGGAATGTAGTTATCATCTATCATATGATATAATAACAAAAATTGCTAAAATAATATCGGCTTTAAATCATTTATTATTTCACTTGGTATTGTTTAGCTTGTATCTTCCCATTGAGGTTTAAGACTTTAATTGATCAGTCTTTTATTAGCATATATGCATACTGTTATTGGTATAACAGACTGATCAATTGCAGTCTTAAACCTCAATGAGAAGATACAAACCAAACCATACCAAGTGAATTTAAATTCACCCCATTGCACAAGCAAGTGGCTATCGGGACTCATTAGCTAAGTGGAGAATGCGATGGTGTTTGAAGCGAATGGTAGTGGGTTCGAGTCCCAGAGTGAACATCAATTCTCTCAGATGCAGGTACATCTAGCTGACCAGTCCCAAATAGGACGAAACGCGCGTCATGGATTCCACTGCTAGCCACTATCCATCATTTATTATTTGTTACCAACATGTTCTCTTTGTTTTAAAGATAAAAATTTTCAAATGACCTTTATAAAAGTACAATTATAAATAAATTTTCACTTATGTATCTATTTTGGTAGTATCTTTTTCTAAATCAACATTTCTTTTCATATCAGAAGGGGTTTTATGGAGATTTTAATAATTTCAATAGTTGAAATTATGAGTCAATTGAAGCTGAAAAGTCTCACAATAGAACGAAATGGCCATCCAGTGCTTCCAGTTTTTCCATAGTAGTCTAACTTCAATTGATTCATGATTTCAACTAGTGAAATATTTTTTCTCAGTATGAGAGTTTGTAGAAGTTGTAGTAAATTTATTGATTAAATTCATGAGTGGATTTAAGCCAGATCACCATTGAAAATTTGAAAGCGCTGGACAATGGTTTCGTCTCAGCATGAAACTTCTCAGCAATTCATATTCACGATCGCACACGCGAGACAAAAATCTAGGACCTTCGGTCTCACATCCGAATGCTTAACATCTAGATCACCGAGCCGGTATTCAACGATATTAATGTCTGACTTGAACGAATCCATGATATCGCGCGATCGACCACTATTGTCTTCAGTGAGTAACTACCTCATAGCAGACACGTTTTGACTCGAACGGTGGCATCTACTTACTAGAATTCCATTAAACACATTAAAGCCAGTCACTAGTGAGCACATTATTATTATTATTATTATTATTATTATTATTATTATCAGAATGAAGGTTTGTGGAAATTGTACTGATTTAGTAGTTGATTTAAGTTAGATTACCCTAGAAAACCTAGAAGTACTGGACAACCGTTTCGTCTTAGTATGAGACTCTTCAGAAATGACATCGAGCTAGTTGTTCCTCAAAATATAAATTTATGGTATATGAAGAAGAGACGAAATTCATAGAAAAAATAGATCATAATTTTAATATTGAATGAAATGAATATTGGATCTTTATTTATTTAAGGACACTATGGAATAGCAATTGATTCGTATGTTGTTTATAACAAGCGTACGTTGAAGCTCTATCTTCGTTCTTGCTTCATTTGGTTAAAGAAATAAAATGTTAATAGTGTTAAGGTTGGTCTAGAGACCGATAAAATTATTATGTAGGATTATTAATTCGATTTAAAGAATATTACATTGGAGAAATATGTTAATAGTCATTTGGAAAACTGGACTAATGCGCTTAATTAGCGATAATAGACCTTTGGATTATTAGAACTTTTATCTCCCACAAAAAACATCAAATACTTACTTACTTACGCCTGTTACTCCTCGTGAAGGAGCATAGGCCGCTCACCAGCATTCCTCATTGTTAGGGATGCTGAGGAATATACCAATCATTATCATGTTAAGCCTAATGATGTCCTTGGACTCTAAATGGGCATTTCCTATTGGCCATTATTTATTTCACTCGTTAAATATTGTACATATGTTGTTTCCTATTTTTATGGTACGATGTGGTCTGTTTGGTTGGTATATAAACAGAGTATATTTGAAATATAAGGATTCATACCTCAGAGGCTGTGACTTGCGCTCTATCTATCAAATGTCTTTATAATTACACATATAAATAAAAAAACGTTTAGTTTTGATTATGTAACTTGTATCAATCTTATTATTTCAATTGAATTGTACCAATTCAAGTTTGACATGTGAAATGCATAAGCTATCGAATCACCTTTTCTATTTATCTCCATTCTTATCAGAAATTTTATAAGAAATGATATTTTCAACAGTTGAGATCATGAGTGAACTGAAGTTAGACCACCATGGATAAACTGAAAGCACTGAAAGGCCGTTTCATAATACTGTGGGACTACTCAGCATCCACAATCCGGCCTCGCGATATCCGAACCCAGGAACTATTAATCTCGCTCCCGAGCACTTAATCACTAGAGCACTGACTCATGAATTTAACATATAAAGTACCATAATATCCACAAAAACCCTTCTCTGAGTATAATAATCATATGCTCACTATTGACGGTCGCCGAGAGGTATTTCCTGAAGTTCTAGTGAGAAGCAGTGAGATAGTAATTTACTGATGACAATGATGAATGTGCCACTGAATTTCGTGGATTAGTTTGAAGTTAAACATTAACACCATTGGATGCCATCCGAATGAGTGGTCTCGAGGTTAAGCGATCGTGTGCGAGACCGATATATCCTGTGTTCGAATCTCGAGAGGTGGGATCGTGAATGTGCACTGCTGAGGAGTTCCACAATAAGACGATTTGATCATCCAATATTTCCAGGTTTACCATGGTGATCTAGCTTTAATCGGCTCATCAATTCCACAATTAAATTATTACAGTTATATCCATTTATACACTAACTATTAGTACGATTGATTAAAAAGTGCCATTTCAACTGATACATATATAGATGATTTCAATGAGATTGATACTTCTTAATTAGTTGTTTAACCAAGTATACTAATATGTTTACATGTTGATTAAATAAATAAAACAAACATTAATTGAATATCACATGTATGAATGTAAACAATTAATGAATTACTCACTTAACAACAAGACTGATTTCATTTTTGTTCATTAATTCAATCAACTGTTTAGTACATTCACATAATGTGTACCATTAGTTTTGCTTTAAGTAAGTTTAAGTATAATTTGTTTATACTTGTTTTATAAACCATAGAAAACATCATTAAATTGTGCATATCATAATAATAATAATCATAAGGAAACAATATAAAGGATGAACTAAGAAGAAGCTTCGGAAAATGCATGGATTTTTCTTTTGATTGAAGAATAGATAGATAGATAGATGTGTGGATAGATAGATCTGTGTTCAGTTACTTCATTGCATAATCATCGAATGTTTTTAACTCTACAATTTCTAATCAACCGTCTGATGTTCTGGAATTTTCCCTTTCAAATTTTATTTATTTTGTTGAGGAGATCCAAAAAGTCCTTGAAACAGCCAAAAAAGAAAGCTCTGAAAATGTCGAGAAGCATCTTATCCAATCAACATTCAATAAAAGCATAGCCAGAAACATCTAGAAAGTGAAAAGTTACATATTGCTTTTCTGATTAGATGATTACCTAGACTACTACTATGTTTAGTTGCATCCCAGAATATTCCGTAAGTCCAATGCCATCTGAAATGCTATAAATACCTTAGATTTTCTGTACATAATTGAACCATTGGAGTAAAGCATTTCTTCCATATTTCTCATCTTTTCTCTCGTATTCAAGTTGTTGTGTAGATTTAGCCAGGGGGTTAATAGAAGAGCATAGGTAAATCGAATCTGCCGTTCACTTAGAACACTTATCATATTTATCCGAAACAAACAATTTTTCTAATCTTATTGAACTCATTCGGAATCTTCACTACATCATAGCACACATATCTTCATCTCGAATCACGTTTGTATTTATAAATATGTCAATATATGTAATAACGTTGATTTTAACTATTAAGTAGGTTGTAAGTAGCACATGAAGAGGAAAATGAGAAAAGACGATGGAAATCGATAGGAAAAACATTACGCCAACCATCAAACTGCATGACGAGGCAAGCACTAACTTGGAATCCTGAAGGGAAGCGGAAAGGTGGAAGACCAAAGAACATATTACATCAGGAAATAAAAGCAGATATGAAAAGGATGAATAACAACTGGAAAGGATTACCCAGGACAGGGTTGGATAGCGAATGCTGATGAGCAGCCTATACTCCTCGACGAGGAGTGACAGGTGTAAGTAATTTTGTAGTTAAGTAAGTAGCATATGAGAACCTAACGAAATAAAATGAATTCAGATTATTGTGCATCAATTCAAATGTAAAAATGCAAATTTTCACATCCAATGGAAAACCAGTTTATGGCACATTGATTAGAAAGATACACAGTTTCCAGCTAAGGAACTAACACTGGTGAATGCTTTTAATCTTTTTAACCTAAGACTTCTTGGAGTTGGACGTAAGCTCTCCTTTTGATTCTACCATTGTAACTGATTTGACAGATACATGTGAATTTTTACATACAGTTAGTGGTAACATAAAAGGCATATTATAGTTTGTAAGCAGCAGATCAAAGAACACATAACGCTGAGAAATGAAGATAGACATGAAAAGAATGAACAACAATTGGATAGAACAAGAAAAGAAGGCCTAATACAGAGTGGGATGGAGAATGCTGGTCGGCAGCCTATGTTCCATTGAGAATTACAGGCGTAAGTAAGTAAAATAAGCAGCTGATGAGAACCTGGCGAAATAAAATATTGAATAGGTATATTTTTTGCAGCTCGTTCGAAATCTATTAAAATCGATTATTATTTACATCATAAGCAAATGTTAAATACAATCAAGTGAAAAGAAAAAAACATAATGAAGTTATCGTTTGTGATGATGAGACTATAATTTATGGATGACCTTTAAGGCATGCCAAAGTGACCTTGAGAGTGTCCATCTAGTAACTAAGACCAAATGAGGGTTCTAAGCCAATGTTAGGAATTTGAATAATGATTTACAGTCAATGGTTAATGTTAGGAATTAGATTTAGGGTTTTTATCACGAACTGACATCAGCAATAATGTCAAAACTCTATTTAGCCAAATGGATAAGTAGATGTTACGCCCAAATCCTAGACCTGTTATCTTATATCTAATTGATTCGTCCATAAATTATAGTCTCATCAAATGTATAATAGTAATGTATTCTATTTTGTAACCTGGTAATTTTGCAACAATAAATAACGCTGGCTCTTAAAATATACCATAACTTATGATTGTATCAGTCCTAAAAAGATAGGATTCGATGATACAGTTAAAAATACAGTCAATAATTGGGAATACATTATAGTCTTACAAGTCCTTAGTGTATTTAAATCAAAGGTTGAAGTTTTTCACGTCCAACAATATTAAATACCATTTAAGTGGAGTTGAAAAGCCTACACGTAGGAGTTAAAATATCAAACTTCGTACTGGCCCCAAATGTTTGAACTACGAAGACGAATGATATCAGTACTACTCCTCAAGGAGTTCTCTTAAAAGTTGTTTTGGATATATTTTTCCAGTATTCACAATTGACTGATCACTGGGTGGTGATCAATTTCATGTGTGTCATTTTCTTCTTAGTACAGATCGAATCCTATTGACCAAATTGTAATTTGGCCAGTAGTCTAGGTAACTCGACATTACGTGCACTACATTGTGATAAGATGGTGATTGGAGTTAGTCATTAGGAAAACCTTAACCCAGGTTTCAATCGATCACTTATACATACACAAATAATATTGTAGATCACCAGCGTAGATGATCTTTGTCGAATGATTGGGGACCTATTGAAATTAGACGGGAATGGTGTGACGATCCAGCTAACATCAAAGTCACACCTCGTGGTCAGCACCTTATGTGGATTGCCCCATCGATGTATCGAGATACTATAGATGCTTTGAAGACTGTACAACACAAATGACATTATTACAGAAACACATTAGTTAAAGTAGATACACGCGAAAGTAAGACCACCACCGTACGGGCCAGTTCATAGAGTACGATTAACTGATGTGCGTTGGTCGTTCTTGACCTTGACAGGGAGAGATGATTGGTTCGGTATTCAGTGACCCAACTGCAGAATGATTTGGCTATGGCTTAGTGACATTTCACTGGCCTTACAATGTGTATGAAACCAATGATTATATCAGAAACAAAGTTTAATGTTTCATTTACAGATGATCTGGAGGTCGAGGGGATGGAACCTTGTTTTCTTATTGTAAAGAATAATAGAGGTAGTATTTATCATATACTGGTAGAGTAATGATTAAATTAGAAAGACAAAATAATATTGATTATCATATTGTTTTTCTCTCTTTTTTTCATAATGAACACTTGAACTGACAGAATTTAACTTAGTTAACTATTCATGTTATTTTTCTTTGTTGTCACCGTGTATAAATCAGAAAATATAGACAAATTATAATGCTTGTAAATTTAGGCAATATCGAGGCATACGCACAGTATGCACATATGCCAATAAGAGACTGATCAATTTCAGTCCAAAAACATCAATGGGAAAATTCAAGTAAAACAATATCAAGTGAAATTAGAAAACTGTTTATCTGTTTCGCCGCATATCTATTTATCTATCTATCTATCGGGAATGTTGTAGTGTTAGTTATTATATTAAGCCCATATACCTTATTCTAGCTTTCGGACATCCCATTCTATTCATTCTATTTGAGCCATACTTTGACCTTGTCAATTATTCGCTTATTAGCCTTGACTGTTTTTATATGAGCGTATATGTGTGTGCTCTTCTTATTCCATTAATCACATGTCTGCAGCTTTATTTTGTCTGACTATAAATATTGAGTCTCGCTTGACTAAAATGGAGTTGGCTTCCCAGCCATCTTCCCTGCTTGTCATTTTGCTGTGCTCTGTTTCATTCGCTTCAAATACAAAATATATGTATTTACCAGTCGATTCTCGTTATTCGACTTATTTAATTCCGTTATTGACTAACAAGATTTAAGTCGACGATTATAGACGAGAATAGGCGATAACAAACATTCGTATGATCTTGGAGTCAGATCCACGGGCCACTAAATTGGTAAGACCTTCAACGAACATTGCCCGATCAAAATGACGGCAAATAAAAGGGCCCCACTAAAAGAGCCTACGTTCGATTCAAAGAACATATTCCTAAGACTTTAAGATCAAACGGACAAAAAGCATTCAGCAGTGCCATCGCAAGACATCTCCTTGACACAGGACATGAAGTCGATTCACTGATTAAAAAACCATCAAGCTCAAACCTTTTGAAATTTGCTGAACCGATAGCAATCAAGCGTCTAAAACAAAATCTATGTATACAAAAAGAAACAGTAACAAATCTTTCTTTGCCCTGGTAACATTATCCCTCCTTTTATTTATTTATTACGTCATTCCAACTGTTTCTGAATTCTAAAATTACATCATTTATAACCGACTGACTTTAATTCATACATTTCTTGATTACCATTAATCTATTTTCAGTTACTTCATTCTATAGTCATTTATTGTGTTTCATATGAATTCCATGAGTTCTAATCTATATTTCAATGTTCTGGAATCTTCCGTCTTTAACATTATTTATTCGAAACAAAATTTTATGACCCCATTAACTCTATTGGAATATTTGCTACATCATGATACACATGTATTCCTCCCTAATCACCCTCTTATATATATAAGTATGTCAATAATTGTAATAACTTTGATTTTAAGTTGTAAGCAGCTGATGAGAACCTGACGAAACAAAAAAATGAATCCATTTATTATTCTGCATTAATCTTTATTCTTACTCTCTTTTCAACATAATACAGGGAACTATAATGTATGAAATAGGAAAAATAGTTGAATTAGTTTAATAAATTAAATATTATTTACATATTTAATTGTTATTACTAAATATTATTTTATTTTGGTAAAAATGATTTGCGAAAAAAAAAGGCTCACGTTCAAATCATCTCTGTAGTCCTATTATAATCTTATGCCCAATCACTGACTGCCTCGATATGAGATGTTTTATAGTGTAGGAGTAGGTTGGAAGAAAACTAGGGGCGGCCAGACCAAAACATGGCAAGAATTCATGAAGCCACTGACAAGTGGACTGAGCCATGTTGGTAGGTGTAGACTTTCTGGTTGTGGACTGAGAGATGATAGCAACCGATGATTAGAGACCTTGAATGACATGCCTGAAAATCGGTTGCAATGATGCAGGTGCATCCACTCATTGTGTTCTCCCAAATTCTAATCTTCTGAATTCTTCATATCCTTTTATTTTTTCTCCTTCCAAATTTATTTCACTAAATTATACTCCTTTAATAACGTCTTCAAACCCTAATCTTTCCGATTCCTGCTTATACTATTACTACCTCTACCACTACAGGATTTGAATCGGCAATTGTGTCTGTGTGGAACTCGAACTGATGTACGTACGTACGAAGTTCTACGTGGTTATCGACTGACTGACTTTGTTATCTAAGCTGGATAGTTTGGTCGTGGGGCTTTCGTCATTCTTCTGAACTACATCATCAGTACAAACTTCAGGTAGAAGTGGAGTGTTCGAATTTCTCCACATGTAGTTCACAGTTTATCCCATAGGAAGTATGCAGGAACCCGATTCATACAGATCAAATTGTCAACTACAATAGCAACAAACCAAGAGCTCACAAAATCAACTGCGTACAAACTTTTTTCAAGAGAGCGAGGGCTCATTGCGACACTTGCAGCACGAAAAAATAATGAAAAATAACTCAAGACCATTTTTTAAAAGAAAAGCTACCCAGTCAATTTCATAAAAAAATACCAGATACATGCATCATCAGAAACAAAGTCAAATACAGAAGTCAACAAAAGGATCATCCTACCATACATAAAAGGCAATATCATAAACGACAACGAGACTACTGAAAACCTTCGGAATAGGTGTTTTACACAAACCAACTAAATCACTACAATCAATCCTATGCAAACCAAAGGATGAAATGACAAATCAAACATCATCTACAAAATAAATTGTGCCAACTGAGAAAAACACCCTCTTTATCATCGCTCACATGAACATCAATTAACAGTCAAGCGCCATGACATGTCCCCACTTATATCAATGCACGTGGACAACTGCGGACACACATTCGACTGGAAAAATGTGCAAAATTTGGATACGGGCAATTCGAAAAACACCAGAAAACTTTTAGAAGCTTGGCACTCAGGTCGATCAGCAATCAACAAGCACATTGAAATTGATTCAATTTACCAACCAATCAAGAAAATTATGAACAAACATAGGAACAAAGAAGTAAACAATGACAGGTCAACAAGAACTAATCAACATTGAAGTATACAGGACAAACAGTGAACCACATGTAGAGAAATTCGAACACTCCACTTCTACCTGAAGTTTGTGCTGACGATGTCGTTCAGAAGGACGACGAAAGCTCCACGACCAAACCATTCAGCTCAGAGAACAAAACTCCACCAAAATCATCCGCCTGGGCTACAAATCTTCTCCACCATCTCACAATAAATACTGCTGGACTGGAGTTGTTTGACAGGATATCAAAATATCCAAATATCACATCTGTAACTAACTGTACTATAACAATAGCACACTGAATCTAACTTGATGTCATTAATTAAGATAACTTTCCTGCATGTGTTTTGTTGAATGCTAATGGCATTACCTCTTATTATGTGATTTGTGTGTCATCTGTCGGCATGTTCTTAAAACTGAATGTATTTGATGTGATTGAATTTTGTTTCAGTAAAATTTCTATGCATAGAAACTATGCTCATTCTCATGTATTACTTATGACATTTGCAAATGACTTTATTGACTAGTATTTCTGTGATTTTGCACTTTATAAATAATTGTCTTTTCAATTGGTGGAAGGTTAGCCCGCGTATTTTCGTCGATTTAAGGAAAGTCATGTAATTTAGTAGTATAAACAAAGTTGAAGCCAATTGAGTTGTATTACAACAACTCAGCAACCTTCGATTACTGGAATAATAAGTTATAAGTGGATTAATGGTTGCTAGATGAACAACTTTTGTCAACTTATGAAGTCAATGACCACTGAATTGATTCGGTTCGAGAGATATATACTTTCTAATAAAGTTATTTGGCAAATTCTTGATTAATAGTGAGAAATCACTAGTGATATGAATTGAAATTAATGCCACTGGCGAACACACATTCTCCTCCTCACTTTTGAGTCTGTAATCATTCCACTGATTTTATTGTTCTATCTTATCCATTTCATTAGAACTATGCTACTTATTTCAAGTTATAACCATCATCACATTATTCTAATGAATCTTCAACTTTCATCTTTGCAAATTTCTAATATTGTTCTGACATGCGTTATGACAATGTTTCATCAATATATAATGATTTTAGACTGTACATTCTCTATGAGTCAATGGTTAACACTAATTTTTTCTTGTCTCAATCAATTGTTTTAGAAACTGGAAATATATTCAAATATGCTATAAATCAATATAAAGACTTTACTATGAAACAAAATATGAAAATCTAAAATTGTACCTTCACTTCAGTTGGTATTAAGTGTATTTTAGCCGTGATAGATTCATTCACTTCAATCGGTTGGTCAAGTTTTACTTGACAATCTTTTAATTTGCCTTCAGTTATTTGTAAATGACGATTAGCTTGCTCTAAAGAAACTTTTGTTGGACGATTTTCTTCATCTTTTGTGCGTAATTCTTGTTTCAATTCCTCAACAGATGCTGACGTAGAACTGATCTTTCCCATTATCGCTTCAACTTCACTACGTACCTATTTCAAATCTTTTACCATTCGTTCTTTTTTACGCAATTCTCTTTGTGCTTCAAGACTTTTATTCTATCAAAAATGTTATATTGAAAAGTAAATAATAAAATGATCTGCTTAAAGTGACCAGAGTTTTAAATAAGTCACTACTCTATCATGGAATAACTTCAATATTTTAATTTACTCATATTTCGGGTCATTCTGTTGTTTATAAAATCTCAATGAAGGAATCATCATTATGATTATTATCTTCATTTGAACTATTCTACTCTACATTTTGAAAATGATCAAAGTTCACTTTAACTACTTTAAAGTAGTTCCATATCATTGGTGAAATAAGTAAACAATTAGCTAAAATATCGTTCACTTATGTATGCAGTATACATACTTGAAGTGTAAAGTTTGAACTATTTAAAAGCCAACAAGTATGTAGACGAAGGTCAATACTTTCTGGGTAAAATCTGAATAATAAAGATCACTCTAAACGGTTCTTAAACAACTTGAATTTTAAGCAAGTAAATTTATCTTTTAATAACATTGAAATTGCATGTTATTTCTTGTGTTCTGACTAAAGTTTTAGGTTTATCCAATAAACCTTCAAAAATTTCTTCAAGATAAAATAAATTGTAGTCAACTATGTTCAGAATGTGGCAAAATAATCTGCTTTGTAATTTCCTGAAGTCAGCGTAGTGTTCTAGTTGATATAAGTAAATAGCATATATTATAATTCAATTTCTCCAATCACTAAGGCTACCATTTTGAGTAATAAGCTGCTATTTTACAAAGATTAGGTGATTTAATAGGATTTATGACAAGGCAGTGCCAATTTCGAACTTTTTGAACAAACTAGTTTGTTCTATATCATAAGATAGGAAAATAGTAGCCATGCAATCAAAATTCAGCGCCAATGAAACTAAAAATAATCTTGATTTAAAATCTCAAAAAGTGCTTTTTTTTATTCAGCAGAAAAAAGTTTAAAATTTTAACTAAATGGCCCGAAGTATTCAAATACATAACAGAAAGATAACCAGATATCGCGTCATAATTTGTAAAAATTCCTCCAGTTAACTAACCATATATATCAAGGGTTTCTAACTTGATATGAGACGCTTAATCTCATCGATGCCACCTCACTCAGCTACGAACATCTTAGGAATGAGAATATGAATTTCTCTTTCTCGATCTTATTCTAATTTTATTCCCAATTCTGCTTGCATTTTACGTCCACTTTTTTACTTGGTTTATAATAAACAGCTCCTATTGGAACGTCAAACGAGTATAAACTAGGACACATTCTACAGTCCTCAAAAACACCGAAAATTTCTCTAGTCTTTTGACCACCTGAAAAGTTTACCCTCACCACAGACGGATTGATAGTTGGAGTAGATAGAGTTGGTGGTCAAAATCATACCACATGCATATTCTCTATCATGTCTCTCATATTCTGCTAGTACGACGATTGTCATTGGTAGAACAGAGTTTCAAAAAGAACACTGGCAAGTATTTCCGAAGTATCTCACATTAGTCTTCATACAAAAGACATGCTTGGAATTTCTGACTTGCATCTTTCGAATCATACAAACGTAAACACACCAGTTACCACGACCTAGATTGAAACCAGAGTTATACTTTTGCTATTAAAAGGCAAACTTCAAATACATATAAGTGTTAAGAATATTCCGTTAGAAGCCAGGAAAGAAGGAGATATACGGTGGGAAAATGATGGAAATCATCTCCTTCTCAATCTATCACCACTCATCACCATACATCACAGTGGTTCCATATAGTCAGACTATGATGTCTGTGAATGGGACTAAGAAGGGCACTGTCACTGGTCGATGTTGTGCATTCGACCAATTGTTCAAGTGACACGGAACGCTGTGAGAATATGCACAGTGTCACGTGGTGGTTGTGTTCGATATAATGGACGTTTGTCTATTATGCGATCCCCCAATTCATTCGTCATGTTTCGTGTTAATTGAGACGGTATGCAGTCACCTAGTTCTACATTGTCTAATAATTGTTCAGTTGTCTGCTAATTGGTGAGAAATGTAACACGAATGACCTCCCTCCTTTTAGGCAATCGTATGGTGCGTCAGGATCCTACTTAAAAACAACGTCAGGTACTTATTCAATAACGTCGTCCGGCAGCAACCACTTTGTCTAACTAAATTTCATGCTCTGACATGTAATTCTCTTTCCAACAACAAAGAGCAAAGCAACTTTCTCAGCGTGTAAACCACAATTCACACTTTACAGCATTAAATACGGGTAAACCTACAGAGATGGCACCCATGGAATACACTTACATAAAAGGTTCGGTCAATTATCAAATAACATGATACCAAGAAATAATAACAACACCAATAACAATAAGCTCAGCATTGAAATATACAATATGAGGAATTAACAAATAACAATAAAAAATACATTTATGAAGCTCACCGAATAACAAAACTGTCACTTTGGCTTTAAATATGCAGACTTTGTAGACAAAAATGGTGCATGTTCCAAATGTCACTGCGGCTGCTGCTGATGCTGCTGCTGCTGCTCATCAACCAACTTTGTTCAAGCTAATTTCCTTTATATCTGATTCCAATGAATAATAATTATAAGAATAATAATATCATCCCGTTAACTGAGTATTTAAAGCAGGCTTAATCTTCCAGTAGAATTATCAGCTACATTATGCAGTTTCCAGTGTAGCATCAAGTAATCGCCGATAACATTCGGTGATAGGGTTGCCTACTACCCCACTTCCTATTTCTTCTGGTGGTTGGCTGAATTATGAAGACCTACACATCTGAGGGTAAGAACAGAATACAATGGACAGATTGCATGCAACTAGACTTGGACTTCGCAGATGACCTAGCCCTTCTATCCCATACACATCAACAAATCCAGGTGACGAACTTATGGAACTCAAAACAACTGACTAAAAGCTATTATCAAGGTCAGAATTTTCAATAGGAACGTCAATACAGTTCTATTGTATCGAGCCGAAACTTCCAGAACTACTACAACTACCAGCAAAAACGTACAAGTATTTATAAAGGGTTATCTAAGCAAGATACTCAATGTCCGCTGTTGACCGAATACCGCCAGCAACAGCCCTACGCTAGGAGAACAAACCAGGTTCTAGCTGAGGAGGAAATTAGGAAAAGACGTTGGCAGGTGGATAGTACATTACAGAAATCATCAAACTGCATCACAAAGTGAGCGCCAACTTGGAATCCTGAAGGAGAACGGGAAAGAGGAAGGCCAAACAACATATTGCGTGGAGAATTGGAAGCAGATATCAACAACACGAACAGTAACTGGAAACAATTGTCGAGGAAAGAGTTGGATGGAGAATGCTAGTGGGTGGTATTTGCTTCTCTATGTGTAAGTAAGCAATCAAATATTGCTTATTCCTACGTAGTTATCTACCTTTTTTTTACTAAAGATATCGAGAACATCAAGCACATTGAAGTCAACTTCCTTTGTAACACGCTATGCAAGCCTCTGGAATAGGTTGCTAGTAGACATCCGGTTTCGAGACCGACAAGCTGGATTTCGTAAAGATCGATCGTGTACAGACTGAATCGCAACTCTACGGATCATTGTGGAACAATCAACTGAATGGAATTCACCACTCTACACCGACTTCATTGACTACGAGAAAGCACTTGATAGCGTGAACAGGACAACACTATGGAGGCTTCTTCGACACTACGGCGTGCCTCAGAAGATAGTCAATATCATACAGAATTCCTTCGATGGATTAAACTGCAAAATCGTGCATGGAGGACAGTTGACAAACTCGTTCGAGGTGAAGACCGGTGTCGGGCAAGGTTGCTTACTCTCACCCTTTCTCTTTCTCCCGGTGATCGACTGGATCATGAAGATGTCACACTTGGGGAGAAGCACGGGATACATTGGACATCTAGGATGCAACTGGACGATCTAGACTTCGCAGATGATCTAGCTCTTCTATCGCAAACGCAAAAAAGTGCAGAAGACGACTAGTGTAACAGCAGTCTCAGCAGTAGTAGGTCTCAACATACATAAAGGGAAAAGCAAGATTTGTGGAGATATGCCTGACAAGCTTATTTTGTAAATAGTTTTTAATGTTATTTGTATTTATTTTGCCAATTTTCCACTGTATGTACATTTATCATTAAATGACTGTACGTGTTGTTTAAGTGAATGACCTTGAACACACTTTCCGTTGTGTAACTTACATAGCATGACATACTGTTAATTGCTAACAAATACATTGTTGCACACATATCCCTCGTTCTACATTCATTTGTGATTGAGTTAACTGAAGTTTAAATCAAATATTATCTATATTTATAGACTGTGATTGGAAATATATCATAACTTACATGGGATTATATAATTGGAGAGTTCATCAACTTGATTGGAATCATCAAATATTTATAATTGTGGATTTTCAGCACCAGACCAAATTCAAACACTAATCAACTTGGTGAATGTAAGTAAAATCCCTATTTCCTACTGTATTTTTAACAACTGACTTATATATATTAACATTACTATTGATCTTTAATAACTTTATTAATACTTTTTACGCTCGTAAATTGTCTGGTCCACCACAGATTCTCTGATACAACACAGCATGCACCTATGGAATCACACTTGACAGAGGAGATTCTGAAGATGTAAAACCTTTACATATCTGGGCAGCATCATTGATGAACAGGGTGGATCTGATGCAGATGTGAATGTGCGGATCGGAAAAGCGAGAGCAGCATATCTACAGCTGAAGAATATCTGGAACTCAAAACAACTGTCAACTAACACCAAAGTTACAATTTTCAATACAAATGTCAAGATGGGGCGGAAACCTGTAGAACTACGAAAGACATCATCCAGAAGATACAAGTGTTTGTCTATGCAAAATACTTCAGATCCGTTGGTCAGACACTATCAGCAACAACCTACTGCGGGAGAGAACAAACCAGATTCCAGAGAAGGGAGAAATCAGGAAGAAGCGCTGGAAGTGGATAAGACACATATTGAGGAAAGCGCCCAACTGCGTCACAAGACAAACCTTCACATGGAATCAGTCGGTCAGTCTCTCAGTTCTTTTAAACCCCTTCCATTTGTACACTGGTTTATCCATTCAACTCCATACTGTGGCTTGTTTTCTCTAACCTGATGAAACACATTTGCTTAGAAATTGGTTTAATAAAGGAGAATGAGTCTAAATAGTCACACCCTAATTGTTTCACCACAAATGACTAAACCCCACTAGTTATGCAAACTGTCCGTCCTGTTTCTCACCCTTCTCTTTTTCAGCACCCTGATGGTATACCTCCGAAAATATTTATGGAACATACGACTCTATCCTGAGCCGTCACTTATACTTACAGGATTTATCTGGGACCACTATCGAGAATCACAAACTAATACGTCCAATTTGACATGTTTGTTAAAATTTTAGATAAGATTATTTGGATCGAGTTGTTTAAATACCTCGATGAAAACGGGATCCTTTTGGAAGAGCAGAATGGTTTTAGAATTCCTATCTCACAAACTTATTATTGGCTTGTGAAAGCTGGTGCTTTGTTAAAGACAATAAGTTACCCATAGACGTGACATTTAAACAGTTCAGCAATGAAAAGTTATTCACAAAAATAAACACACTTTAAAGCATAAATAATTGTACGACTCCAATTCTGTTGATTATGCAGTCAAAAATTGACTATTAAGTTAGGCTAATTTCGCTCATTATTGGACTGATTTGAAATGGTAATATGTGAATACTGACCATTGATATACAATTACATTTCCATCAACATAAAGTTCATCAATACGTTTAGAAATTTCACGTTCAAAACGTCAAGACAAGTTATCAAAGGTCCACAAAAAAGTTATACAGCTGCTAATATTTCAGCTAGATATATTCAAGGGTAGATGAAACAATGCTGCTACAACTTAAAGTATAGCCAACAGATCCAAATTCATGATAACAGTGTAATTATTACCACACATCATAAAAAGCTGGGTGACCACAAAGAATAGTTGGTTTTGAAGAAAGTGGTATTTTTGGAGTGATTATTACGAACACAGTGTAAGAATTCTGATGCTGAATGATACACAAAGCAGCATAACAGTTTGAAATGCCACCAGAGATTTAGTGATTTCTATGGAGAACGTAGCGCATAGACTTACACGGACCTGCCCCTTTTATTTCAATAAATATGAACGCAAATCATGATGAATTCCAACTTAGAGATGTAGAGTAACTTAGTCTAGTTGGCACAATGCAACTATATAACTAGGTCATCACTTATGAACTGATAAACATGAGGTTGGCCACCGCTCTGTAATCAATCAACCTTAAGTTTGGGAATCGTAGATATTCTCATAGAGAATTTCATCTACCATGACAGCTTTCTAAAACCAGTTATTTACTTAAAATATTTTGTTAGTAAATCAGTAATATTAGGCCACTAAACAAATTGGTCAGTAGTTCGAGAAAATGATACAGAGTGATGAGCTAATTCGTAAGTAACTAGAAGTGCCTACAGCAAAAGTAATTAATAACCTCGTTATCCTCCACGTTCATGCCGAGAGCTCAAATAATCTAGATTTTCTGATTAAGTCCATGAACCGATTGATGTTAGACCCACCATTGAAAAACTAGAAGGCCGTTTCGTCCTATTGTGGGACTCCTCAGCAGTGCGTATCCACTACCATGTGCTCACGAGTGACTGGTTTCGCGAGGGAATTCTCGGAGTTCTGTTGAGAAGCTGTGACCAGTGGAGCTAATCCGTGCCAGGTAGAGACAGGTATCTACCTCAGTACAATGGGAGGTGGTCGCGAAATTTCGTGGAGTGGTTGGGGTTAGACATTAACACCGTTGGATGCCGGCCAGCTCAGTGTTCTAGAGGTTAAGCGTTCGCGCGCGAGACCGAAGGCTCTGGGTTCAAATCCCGCGAGAGAGATCGTGGACACGAACTGCTGAGGAGTCTCACAATAGGGCGAAACGGCCGTTCATTGCTTCCAGGTTTTCAGCGGTGGTCTAACATCAATCGGTTCATGATCTCAATCAAAAACGTAATAATCTTCACAACCCCATAGTGATAATATAGATTTTATTACAAGTTAGTCATTTCTTTAGAGGACAAGATTGATAAAAGCTTTCTAATTCATATTCCTGCAGCGGCCTTTGATATTATCTGACTTTTTTATTTTCAATTAACTAATTTTGTGGCCCAAGTCTACTGGGTTTTATAACATAAACACAGCTTTTCTATTCAGATATTTGATTTCTGTTTGGAATATAGTCATAATACATACGTATACAATCGCTCATTATTTTGATCATAATTGTGTAACCATTTTCTGTCAAATTAAATTATTAGTAATTGTGACTTTACCCTTTCTATTTTGTATCATTTTCAGCACATACATGTGAAACAATCTTTAACAGATTTAATCATATGTTCTGTATCTTGTTCGTCTCTTTATGATTCACGATTCCATATGGAATATTCATCTAAACATCACTGAATAAAGTATGTTAAATATGTTCATAATTATATTATTCCTTGTAATTTTAGTCTGTTTAGAGCTAATGAGAAGCTATGAAATAGAACGAGCCCATTTTATAATCTAGACATTGTTGTTCTTGTACTTACAGTATTTTCAATCTAAAATACAACATTTTGAGACTCTACCTACGGGCATTTATCAGGATTCAGAGCAATACTGATATAGTTTCAACTAGCGTGTGACGCAGCTAAGATGGGGGTCAATAGTAGTACGAATGCAATGAGAGTACCATCTTCAAAAATGATGCAAATTAATTAAAGTTTCTAATTCCGATAATTCTTAAGTATCCTTGTTGTTGAAGGCGCACCGTAGTATTATAACAAAAACATGAAACATAATCTATTATCTATTTTTTACATAATCTAATTATATTTACGATACTCAGACATCAGTATACCATGATGGTGAAAGTTTCGTAACAAGAATAAAACCCAACCTACTGTGATGTTACTAAAGCAACCACCACTTAGGAAGGCAAAACATTATCGCTTGGAAATCAACTTTTATTCAGATTAGAAACAGAAATGCAATACTGTGATAAGATTTCATCATCTACCATAGTTGGTGTCCCACATAAGAGATCTTTACCATCAGCCGCTTTTGGGAAAGCAATTACATCTCTGATTGATTTGGCATTTACAAATATTGCAATTAAACGATCAAGACCTAGAGAGAATCTATGTAATGATATAACATCCACTTACCTAACGCAATCCCACCATGCGGTGGAGCTCCAGAATTTAGAGCAGTTAAAAAGTATTCCATTTCACAAGAATTTTCCTGAAATAATAGTGATTATATGCATATATATAAGAAATCTACCTTGAGAATTTCGGTAAAAATATACCTTTGTACCTCAGGATTATGTATCCGAATTGAACCACCTCCAACTTCTTGACCATTACAAACTAAATCGTAATGTAAACCGATGACTTTGCTCGGATCAGTGTACAGGAAATGTGCTGTCTCTGGCGACGCAGCAGTGAATGGGTGATGCACTGATATCCATTGACCTAAAGGAAATAAGTAGTAAGGACCATAATACATCCGATGAAAGAGTAATGAGCATAAATTGACATAAAATTATGCAGAGCAATCAGTAAAACAGATAATAAAGTGATGATACTAATGAGTCAAAGTGCTACCCAATGATAAGACAATTTGTCCCGGACAGTTACGAACATACAAGACATGGCTAAACACAATAAATTGTAAATTAAAGGACTCATAAACGACCTATTCAAATCAAGGAATTTAATATTCAGTGTAATTTCTGCGGCGAATTTTGGCGAGACTATAATTCATGGATGAGCCAATAAGAATCGAGTAGATGATTTCAAGGTCACAGATATCTATATTTCAGCACGTACAATCAGTTTACAGCGAATCTTAAGAATGACGTCAAAGTTGAACAGCTACAACAGATGGGACTACTAAGAACCTCCATTACTCATGATTGCGGCATTAAAATAACTGTTGAACAGTGTGCAAACTATCGGGACGATATGGTATTTCGATGTAAAATATATTGAAAGAAATCTGAAAGAACGAGGACTTTTTGAAACAATCCTGTTTGATACCAGGACAGGGTGTGCTAATTATTGTGGACTGGATAATATGAGCACCAGTAATACTGGTTGCAACCTTTTGAAATGTTACTGAAGCTTTAGCAGTTCAGTGGTACGAGTATTATAGCGACTTATGTCCAGTAAAGATGACGACGTTGGACCAGTCGTCTGGAGGAACCGAGAAAATCGATGAGACGGTCTTTCGAAAACGCGGACTTAATAGAGAAACTGTGACAGAAGACTAAGTAGCAGTTCCTTAGATATACTTGGCAGGTCTTTGGTATAGATGATAAATCATCGCAAAAAGGATATTTTCAGAACCTCAGAAACTGACAGGTTACAAAGGTGATACCAATTATACGAGAGTATGTGAAGCCAGGTACCACAATATACACAGACGACTGGAGGGCATACAGATACCTATCTAGACTTGGTTACGAGCAGTGTCATCGTTCACGAGATATTTTGTTGACCCTACCACAGAAGTGCACACTAATATAGAAGCAATGTGGTCAAGGTTAAAAGAATTCCTGAAACATCATCACGGATCTAGAGGTTGACTGTTGTTAAGTCACATAGATGAATTCCTGTACCGTATGCATCACGATTTCAGAGGCATAGGGCCTCTTTCTAATCTGGGTAAGTTTTTAAAACATGTTAGAGAAGTGTATCCAATCTATTTTTTGGATTTGTATAATAAATTCTTACTCTATGCCAACTGATTTCTGATTAGCTGAAATTCCTCAGGGTCACTTGGAATTCGTTCAAGGGTTTCACCTAACTTTTATTATTACAGATGGGTAGAAATCAGTCTCTCCAAGTGGATATATTAATATTTCTCAATAGCACGACCAACATATACGAGGGCTACAATTGCTAAGTGCAGGTTTTTAAAGCAACACATGAAATTTCGGATCTCATAACCACAATATTAATTTTCTAGTGCCCTATCTTCAAAATGACAGGAGGGTTAGTGATTGAATAGTCCGACTATTAACAATGAACATTTCACGAATTATGTTTTCATGTGCACAATACAACGAATTCGAAAGAAAACTCGAGATTACATGCGAGAATCTTCTTTGAAGCTTAATTGCATTCAATGTATTCTCGAACGAATTAACACAACAATTAGCATAAAACCAATTCACTACAGTATACATCTCTTTTTTTGTTTACAACACATACCTAAGTTATTTTTTTCAAACAATGGAAATTGATTTACCCAAAGGAAATGGAATCCAGGTTCATATATTGACAAACCTTTAATATGAACGGAAAAGCGTAATAAAGTTACTTCTGCCTGAAACCAGAAGCAAGAACTGAAAATCTCATATCAATGTAATATATGCCCAATCGTCGGGGCTACGTGATATAAATGAACAATAAAATATGAATGCTTCTTGAAATTACATATATTTCCAGCATTAAAACTTAAGATAATCATAGGCATATAATTCATAAACATCGGGCAAGGATAACTAAATCTAATTGGATGGAGCAAAGTATTAGCAAATGAAAGTATGATCTTTAGGCTCTTCTAAAAGTTAAAGATGTTCAAATTTCGCCTAATCGGAAATAAATAACACCGACATGTACATGATCATAAGCAAGGTAAAATATGTTAAGTGTGCGATCTGTTTAAAATAAAAGATCTAATTAACTCATTTTACTTGTTAAAGGATTTCATTTAAAATTCTTAAGGACCCTTAACGTGACTAGTAGAATTACAGATAAGCATGTTTAGATAGTTAACACTATTCCCATAGAAAAATTTAAAAAATAAGAGAATTAAGGTATTTTGATGGTAAGATAAGAAAAGCTCTGACGAAAACTTTGTCATTTGTTGACCTCTAAAATGTATTCAAAAAAGAGGAGTGACACTTCGTGAACTGACTCAGTAACTTGCTAACTGATGTTAAGCATTTGGAGGACAAAAAATAGGATAGACGAATTCCTTCTGAAAAGACGGAAACCGATACTATGGTTTACTGTTTGACATAGTTTTGAATAAATATTCCAGCCGTGGTCAGCGCACGAACAGGCCTGATAACGATTCACTGGCGAATTCAGTAATTACTAATAAACATGGGAAAGTCATCAGATAAACTGGTTATTTCTTTTTTATGTCATGCTTTTCTGTGGTAAACATTTTGTCTTTGGTTAGAAGCATATTTAGGAAATTTTTAGCAAACATCGTGCAATTAGCTGGGTAGATAATTTCTATCGATATCCTGACACTATCGACAAGCTGGAACCGAAATAGGTGGCACCCACATCGAAAATCAAATGTTTTAACCGCTAAACTGCTGCCCTAATTTCGTTAAATAGTATCAATAGGAATTAAGTTCTCTACCTAGACTGCAAGTTCATTAATACGCTGTTCAGTAGTATTTGTCTGTTTGCGGTTTGTAATGACGTCACCCATTATCAAAGTTAACATTAGGAACAAGGCTTGTTAACTGAAGTCAATCTTCAGTAAGTGATTAGTATATGAAGTAGTTTCCTCATTCGAAAAATATGCAATTACCACTAAAAGAATACAACTGTAGTCGATATCTAAAAGCTAGCTGATCAAATAATGAAATAGAAAAAGATATCACCTTTCGAATCAATAAGCTTAGCGACTTCAACTCGTGCCATTCCCAATGCTTTTAACTAGTAGGCAAAAACCAATCAGTCTGAAAGGTAATTGTTACCTCAGTTTCTGTATTTCCTTTAATGAAGACGACTAAATCACCACACTCCGGCTTTAATAAATTTAATAAGTCCAAGTGTTTTGACTTGATATTTTGAACTGCAAAGATTGATATTCTCTATAAAATATGAAAAACCAGTAGAAAATAAGGTAGCCAAATCCATCGAAACATTAATCAAAATTGAACTCAAACAAAACATTCAGTGAACGAGTCGTGACTGAATACAACCGTATATATGGTTGTACACCTTGATAATAGATTCGTTGAAAAGAGATCCCTTCACTGAACTTCGTGTTTTTTGATCAATACAAACTAAATAGTTTCCGAATAGCAATAAGCAGGGTATAACACTGATATTCCACCAACCATTAGGTTTTCCGTTAACTCCAATTAAGTTTCTAATAATCGATGGAGTGAAATGTTAAACAGACAAACCATTTGTTTTAATTATAATGATTGCCTAACTAAATGAAAATGAATTGATACTTACATTCGATCCTGATAAAAATATAAGTTTGTTTCAACCATCTTTAACACTATTGGAGTTTCAGACGACTGATGAGCTTATGTTATTGTTTTTAAAAACTGTATTACCACCCACATGTACCAAGTAGAAGATTACAAACACAAACTCTGTTGTTAATAAGGGTACATGGGAGGCTGACACTTCCGAAGACACATCATCAGCACATAAAATTACTATTTTGTTGGTGAGTGTAAACCAACTGGTTGGGGTCTGCACAATAATCATGGTCAGCGGTTGGAGGCGTAGGATGGAATGGGTCAGAACCAAAAAGTGACACAGATCCATTTACTCATTGCCCCTTAAGTCTTGAGCTTAAAAATCAATTCGCAATTTTATTCCTTGAACTAATCCATTCTTTAAGAACAGGGTTCTTCAGTACGCAATCTTTCTCATTATTACCAGTTATACTATTACTTCGAAAAATGTTATTCTTCCTATTGTCAATTTCATCTGGTCTTGGAGACGCGGCATGAGGACTTGCACTGACGCACACATGTACGCGGCTTTATAACTGACCCACTGAGCTGATTTCATTTTTATAATTGTGTGGATTCTTCGAAATGCTTAACATGAGAAGTTTGTTTAGCACTCATAAGCATGTGTAAAATTTGGGGTAAAATCAAGTTTAATAAAATAAAGCACTTAAAAACACCCCGCAGAAAACGAAGATACAGATGACATACTTGGCCCGTTAGGCGGAAAACCAAATCCTCCAAGGAGTCCCAATCTTCAGCACTTAAACTCGATGACTGAAAGAAGAAGAAAGCCAATATTATACGAGATATACACCGTAAACAATAAAGGGCCTGGAGTAAATCCAAACTGTTCGAGGTTTCCACGTTTCTTATTAGAAAAGTGGGAAGAAATTACTACAAAAGGGAAATCAAGTGAAAGAACAATACGGATATTTGAATAAAACCGGGAAAATTGAGGAAATATGAAAAATTATTGCGATCTTAGACCTCAATCAAGAAATCAGCACTTACACAGTTTTTTTCGATTATCATTAACAAACGTTTGGCGAATTGCGTGTCGGATACTATGGAGAATGAATCCCATTAGTATGACAATAGGTGTGAGGGGAATTTTTTGCTGAAGGTCATTATCTACTATTCAAAACCCACTAGTTATTAGACTAATATTTTTGTGGAAGTGCTATAAAACTGTGGAGTTCTCACTACTACTCTGAATACCAGGATCAATTTTAATACATTGATCAACGTTGATGAAGCCATTAAGATAAATAACGAACACTCTTCACATTGCTGAGAAAACGACTATCTTCTTACCATTATCAAAAGATAGCATTAACAAAGCAGTCATCAGCGGGATATAACCAACATTAAACGAACTCATAAAAATTAGCTAACACGTACCAAGTTGCTCTGAGGATGAAGCTATTTCGAGAAAATTATCTCAACATATCACCGCTGTTGAGCTATGAAGTCGATGAATTATTATTGCACTTTTCTATATTCAAATGATACAGAGAAGTGTCCAGATGGACAATTTTCTCTCTAGTGAAATATAAACCTGGCATTTACTAACTACATATAAGCTTTCGAGAACCTAGAAAGCGAAGAACCATAAGACACTTACGTATTTCCTTGGTATATTAAAACCGGTGTGCCCATCAACAGCGGAGTATGAAAATAAGAAACCAAAGCGTATATCTGGTTTGTCACTTCCATATCGTGACATAGCATCACAATATTTCATGCGCAAAAAAGGTGCCGAAATTGGCCGACAACCTGAAGTACTCTGAACTGTAGGCCAAATATATAACAACATATTCTCAATTATTTCATAAATATCATCTGGAGTGATAAATGCCATTTCTATGTCCAACTACAAAAGTTAGGAAGAATGGAAAATAACCTGAGTAAATTCGGGCTGTCTGTCAGATCTAGAAGTCTCGTCTCGAAAACATCTGGCGATCTGCATATATTTACTAAATCCACTTATCATCAAAAGTTGTTTGAATTGTTGGGGGCTTTGAGGTAAGCAGTACCATAATCCAGGAAACTTGGTAGGTACAATAAACTCACGGGCACCCTAAAGAAATCAGAAATTATCACAAGTACTTGCCCCTGGAGTAATTTTGAACAAATATGGAGTTTCGATTTCAATAAAACCTATATATGTGAATCACAAAAGATGTACAATACCATTATTTTGACACAAGAAGCTTCGCATTTGCAAAGTGATAGATGAACGAAACCGCATGTTTCTTTGCATATTCGACGAACGAAGATCAAGGTAACGATATTTTAATCTTTCTGTTTCGTTGACCTTAAAATGACTGAGTGATCGTAGGATAACAACTAACATTCGCTGCATCTTTCGGAAGAAAGGAAAGTAAAGACGAATGACTGAGGATTTCAATGCTTTCGGCAATTATTTCAATTTCGCCAGTTGGCATAAGCTTGAAGCTAAGATATAACACAAATAACACTACCTTATTTACATCCTTTTCCGGACGTGCTTGGACTTTACCTGTCACTCTCAGGACAGACTCAAAAGAAAGCTGCGGAATTGGGAGAGAATTCTTATCACAATATATTTGTATTAAGCCACGATCATCACGAAGAACAAGAAAACGAGATGACAGTCGACAATGTTCAAGCCACCCGCATACTGTAACGGTAGAGTTGATATGTCGCGTGCTCAGCTCACCACAAGCATGAGATCTATATACAAAGGCCGGCGAGCTTGAAACTGAATAAATCATATCAAAGTAAAATTGTAACTTACCAAAAGCCTTAGGAATAGGACTTCGGAAAGATGGGTTCAAATTAGGAGTACGAAAATAGAGTCGGCTCAAAAGTCTTCGAAAAATAAATGACAACATTTTCACAACTGTGCCGAAACAATAGATTGAGGTTACCGCTTTATCAGTTCAGCGACCTTGAGTCTTCGGATTCAGATATGTGTAGTTAGGGCAGAAGGCCTACGGCCTATGTTATTCCCTTTCTAGTATGCTTCTGTGAGTGTCCAGTCTTCTCTTGAAAGAGTCAATTGAAGGTGGAACACCACTGCCTCGAGCAGCAGGTTCCAAGTATTGATGACACGGTGTGAAAACCTGCATACCACAGGTATTTTGTTCGTTCCTGGCTTTTCTACTCTCCTCCTGCTATATCCTCTGAGATGTCCCGATCTGGTGGGAAGAAAAATAGAGAATAAGTTAGGTCCAAAATCATTTCTCAGTATTCTGTACATCGAAATTAGATCTCCTCTTAATCTGCGATAGAACAGAGTAAAGAGGTCCAGCTTTTCAAGCCGCTCTTTGTATGGTAAACCCCGGAGTCCTGGAATTGCACGGGTGGCTGCTCCCTGTATTTTGTTCTAGGGCATCCGAGTCACCTTTTAAACAGGGGCTTGCAGCCTGAACGCAGTTCTCAAGCTTAGTTCTTACTAAGGATGTGTATACTGTGGTGAACATGGTAGTATCTAACTTAGTGAATGTCCGTTTTAAAGCCCAGAGGGTTCGAAACCCCTTACCTGCGACCTTCCGACAATGGGCCGTCGTCTTAAGATCATGACTTACTGTCACCCCTAGATCCTTATGAGACCAGACCACGGGTAATGGCACTTCACCTATGTTGTACCTATTAACCCATGAATCCCCAGAGTGCATGTAGGCACACTTTGCCGCGTTGATAGGCATCAGCCGCACCTTAGACCAGTGAATCATATTACTTAAGTCTGTCTGAAGAGCACATGCGTCTGCGTCTCCAGTTATTACTCTCCAGATCTTTACATCGTCAGCGTATAATAACATTGGTGACTGTATTATACTTCGAAGATCATCAACATACATTACAAAATGTAGAGGACCCAAGACGAAACCTTAAGGTACTCTACTAAGTGCTGGTCTCCAGATGGAGCACTCGGAATTCGTTTTTACTTTCTGTCTACGACCTCTTAGGAGCTGCTTAATCCATTTTAAACGAGGTCCGGCAATACCAAGGTTTTCCAACCTCAATAGCAGTCTATTAGTTGGCACCTTGTCAAAAGTCTTACTTGAGTCTATGTAGACAACATACACTATGTTTCTGTCATCTAGCGCCTTTATCCAAAGCTCCCTTGTTATAAGGAGGTTCGTTGTACAGGATGAGCCCTTTCTACAACCATGTTGTTCTATGTTTAGCAAGTTATTGGTTTCCATAAATGCCATTATGGTCCATCTGACTATTCTTTCCAATGCTTTAGCTACAACACTGGTGAAGCTTACAGGTCTGTAGTTCGATGGAACTTGTCTTCGTCCTGTTTTATGTATAGGAGTGACGATTGTGTCCTTCCAGTCCATAGGTAACACACCTTGTTCAAGTGACATATTGAATATCACAGTCAGTGGGGCCGAGATATATTGTGCAATATATCTCAAGGTTTTGGGGCGTATTTCATCTGGTCCTGTTGTTTTTCCCATGTTTAAGGCGCTAAGAGCCTCAAGGACATCGTCTAGATCGAAGTCCACGGTGAGCAGGCGGTTTGTTGACTGTTTATTTTGGTCTGGTTCTTTGTCTAGAGGAGGTTCCTGAGTGAAAACTGCCCCAAAATAGTCAGCCATAGCCTCTGCTTTTTCCTGATCTTCCTCTATCATTTCAGATTCCCTTCCTACTTTAATTAGGTTGGGAATCCAGTGATGCATCCTTGTTCTGTACTTTATGTACGAGAATATTCTCTTGGGCTGCTCGAGTGCAGATTGTACCAACTGCATTTCATATTTTCTTTGGACTTCACGAATTTTCAGTATACACTTGTTTCTTGCCGATCTGTAGCGCTCCATAGTACCTGCTGTACCAAGGCTGATAGCAACATCCCAAAATTTCTTCTTTTGTCTTAGTAAACGTCGAATATCCAGGCCTATCCAGAGATGGCCGTGCTTCTTCTTCTCTGGAACTGTCCAGGGTATATGTGGTTGAGTTGACCGATTGTATAACTGCCTAAAAAGAGTCCATGTCTCTTGTACTGATGACCTTGAGTCAATTTCCCAGTTTTTAGCCCATGCTGTGAAGTTGATTGCCTCTATATCTGCCTTCCATATATTAGGAATGGTTGGCGCAACTGTTTGACAGCCAATCTCAGTCATGAATTTGAATAATATGACTGCATGATCACTTCTCCCAAGTGGTGGGAAAAAAGCCATTTGAACAACGTCATCACCGTGTGTGAAGACTAAATCTAAAAGAGAAGAGGAGTTTTTTAAATCATATCTTGTGTGGCTTCTAATGTGTTGGAATAAAGCTAATTCAATCGAGGTTTCTAACAGTTGGCGATCGAATGACGTTATCGATGACCATACTTCTAGGTTAACCCAGTTTATATACGGTGCATTAAAGTCGCCTACTACAAGGCTTTTACCCTTGTCACACCAGGACTTAAGTTTACTTAGGAGAAAACCATCTGCTACACGTTCTGGACTGCGATATACTACAACTAATTCAATATCTTCCCGTCTACATTTCAGCTTACATAGCACTAGTTCACATGTCCTTGAAACATGTGCCGCTGCCTCAGCCACTCTTATGGTTAGGGTAATTTTCGAGTACAGAATAACCCCGCCTCCCCTTCGGTTTAATCAATCAGCCCTACTGGTTAGAATACCAGTCAACTGAATTTCATTATCTAAAACTTCTGACAGTAACCAAGTTTCCGAGATAGCAATAACATCCGGTTTTTCTTTATCCACCATTGACTTGAGCTCCGCCATTTGATTTAGTGGGCTGCGAGCATTTGTGTAGCATACCTTTAAGTCCGTGGAGAACTTTCCCTTACCACCCAGAGTGGCTTGGGGATCGTTTTGCTCCGAACTTTTACAATTTGAAAACCCTTAAGAACGAGGTTTCTTTCACCGTTTCGGCGGCGCTCGTTTATTTCCACTTCTGCAGCTCGTCTCTTAATACGGTCAGTTAGGCTGAGATCCTCATGGACATATATTCCAGATCTAATCAGTTTGCGTGAGTTACTTAGAATCAGGTTCCCTTCTTCAACCGTGACAAGTGTAACTTTCAAGAGGTGATTTTTCTGAGAACTTTCAGAATCCAGAATTCAGTCTTCAATTATAAGGATAGTGGGTTAGTGAACCTGTGTTAATGCTGACAGGTTGCTTTCCAGTGAATGTTCAGCTTCTCCTTGAAAATATTCACTGATGGGGCTAGTACCGCTTGTTCGGGTAAGGCGTTCCAGTCATTGATTACTCAATGAGAAGAGCGGGGCCACATCTTAAGTTTATTAAATCGCGCTTTGAGAACCTTCTTGCTATGACTGCGTAGATTATTAGTACTTGAGGAAGCAAAAAGATAAGACATATTAACACACAAATCCTAATTAAAGATATGAAATGCCAGTGTAAGGTCTCCTCGTGTGCTACGATACAACAAAGGGAAAAGGTTTAGGCGTTTTAAACGCTCATCGTAATGGAGTTTGGAAAGACCCTTCACTAATTTCGTTCCAACACGCTGGACACGCTCAAGTGAGTTATTATCCTTTACCAGACATGGGCTAGCTGCATGGATACAGTACTCTAAGTGTGGTCTTATGTGGGTGGAATATAAAATTTGAAACATTTCCTCGTCAAAAGATTTGAACTCTCGGCAAAGTGACCATAACTCACGAAAACCTCAGACAGCAGCTGCGCTGCAATGCGTAGTTGTTCTTAAGTCATGACTTATTATTACTCCTAAGTCTTTATGTTGTTAGAAAAGGTTTACCATCAATAATATAATTGTAATTTTGGAAGAGAAAAAGAAAGGAGACAAGGAGGAACTAAGAGATCAAAATTTGGGAGAACACAAAGAGTGCATGCACCTGAGCCATTGCAAACCATTTTCAGCCATGTCATTCAGGGTTTCTGACTATCGGTTACTTTCATCTCATGGTCACCAACGAGGTAGTCTACACCTACCAACATGACTCAGTCCACTTGTCAGTGACTTCATGGACTTGAACCATGTTTTGCTCTGGCCGCCCCTAGCTTTCTTCCAACCTACTCCTATACCACTGAACATCGCACGTCGAGGCAGTCGGTCGTTGGGCATACGTAACACGTGTTCCAGACATCTCAACTGATGAAGTTTCACCACTTCATCAATCGATTCGCCATCCTTACATAGTACCCGTTTCCTAACAACTGCGTTAATTACTCGATAGCCCCAGGATATACGAGCAATATTTCGAAGACGCCTATGATCAAATACTAGTAACCCTAGAATATACTCTACTCTTACCGGCCATCTTTCACTGCCACAAAGTAGGATGGAACCAACTGCTGCACAGTAAACACGTCCTTTGGTTGATAGACGGATATCTCGCTTACGCCATAAATGACGCAAGTTGGTAAAAGCTAGTCGAGCCTTCTGTATCCGTACTGAGATTTCGTCACACACCAGACCACAAGGGCTGATGAGACTTCCAAGATAAGTGAAGCGGTCGACACGCTCAATTACTTCACTACCTATCATTAGTTCGGGTGTCAATGCAACCCAATCCTGAAGCAACATTTTACATTTCGAGAGGGAGAATCGCATCCCGAACGTGCTTGCATTGTTGCTTGGAGTGGTCAGAAGACTCGGCATTTTGTCAGCGTCTTCACCAAATAAAACTATGTCATCTGCATATTCTAAGTCAACAAGTGAACCTCCCGGTAGAAGTTCAACCCATGGAAATTTAGACGAGGAAAGTGTTATCTCTAAAAGTACGTCCACGACAAAGTTCAACAAGAATGGAGACAGTGAGCAGCCCTGACGAACACCACTTGAGGTAATCAATTCTGATGACAGTTCGCCATAAGCTCTCACTCGGCCAGTTGTGTTCGAGTAGAGAGCTTCTACAAGGTTAATGTACTTCTTTGGTACTCCTTTCAATGACAAACACTGTCATAGAACTTCACGATCAACAGAGTCGAATGCCGCCTTAAGGTCGAGAAATACTACCATTGTGGGGCGTCTGAACGTGTGTCTGTGTTCCAGAACCTGACGTTGTGTGAATATCTGATCTATACAACCACGTCCAGGCCGAAAAGCAGACCGATTTTCTCTAGTCTGTTCTTCACGAGCTTTCGTTAGGCGTCGAAGTATTATTGAAGCTAATATTTTAGACACTATATTTGTCAAACTGATTCCTCTGTGACTGTCACAAGAGGATCTTTGTCCTTTCTTATAGACTGCCACAATCAGTGATTGAGACCAGTCAGATGGGATAACGTCCAGTTCCCAAATTCTACCTAAAACCTCAGTTAATCTCACTGCTAACACTGAACCATCATCGTTAAAAATCTCAGGAGTAAACCTATCAGGGCCTGCTGCTCTCTCTCGCTTCAGATTTCCTATGGCTTTTTCAACTTCGTAAAGAGTCGGAGGACCTACACTAACTTGCCATTCAGGTTGACTGGAGATCGTGGGAAACCGAAGTGTGGCTGAAGGCCACTTGAACTGATCAATAAAATGTTCTGCCCATCGATCCAATCTCCTGGATTGAGAATGAATAATATGTCCATCTTTCTCTGAGATTGTTTCGCTAACAGTCGGTTTCCTAATTCCGGTTTCCTTAACAAGTCTGAACAATTGTCTGCTATTACCTATTGCCGCTGCCTTTTCCATCTCTCTTGCTTTCGCTACCCACCACTGTTCGCGATCATTGCGTAGATTTCTTGTCAGCTTTCGCTTGAGCTGACTCCGCCCTTCATTATGTTCAGAGCCAGGTGGAATGAGTTTCCGAGCATCTATCAGTGCGATAGATGCTGCTGAGATCCAGTGTTGCTCCCTAACCTTACAGGTCACCGTACTAGCAGATATCACTGCTGTTTCCACAGCTTTAAGGATATCATTCCATGGTGCATCGGGGTGGGCATCGCCTGCATGGCTGCCTAACTGTTTTCCTAGTTGTTCCTGAAATATGCTCTTAGTATGACTACCATTAAATAGGACCCTAAGAGGTTTCTGTGAGGCGTCTTTCCTACGTCCACTAAGACGCACGCAAATACGCGCTCGCACTAGAGCATGATCTGAATCTAAGCACGTGCTCCAGAATGAGCGACAGTTTTCTATCCAACCCCTACATCGGTGGCTAATAGCAATGTGATCTATTTGAGTCCAACGTTGGGACGAATCAGAGGGTCGCCATGTTAAAAGATGTTTTTCCTTATGCTTAAAGTTAGTATTTGCAAGGAACAGGCGGTTATCTGAGAATAGCTGCAACAGACGGTCACCATTATCCGTTCTTTGAGCCACGATGCTAAGGAAGCCTGCTGTCCCGTTTGGCAGTGTTCGGACGTCAAAAGCTCCAACGTGTAGTTTAGAGCGTGGTTTCAGGAGACAAGGATAAAAGTTCCGCGTACTCGAATCGTTTGCAGTAGCGGTGTGAAGTGATAAAGAGACGTGAGGAGGGTTAGTCATGGAGATAAGAGAGGTATTAGGAGGTGTAGGAAGGATTTGAATGTGACCAACTTGGTCTCATGTGCTGTTACGGGTATGAGGGCTGGTGTCACTTCCCGGCTGCCCACACCATGGAGGGGTATTTTTTGAGGAACCTGAAAAGGAAATTGGATTAGTGTTGGTCTTAAAGACCTGGGAGCGTGACCGCAGAGCCCAAGGGACAGCTGCTTTAGGCCGGTCGCGCACGGCTTTTTCTCGGAAGGTTTTTAATGTGTTAGCTCCGTTCTCCAAAGAGCCTTACCGCCGGAGACGGAAATCCGTGAGGTAAGGTGAGGTGTGACATTTTTAGGGTCGACCTCTTCTAACCCCATCCCTCCTTGTGGGAAGGCAGCATCGCTGTCATGCTGGATGTCCGAGGGAAACACCTCACTGTTGTCACACCTCTGTACAGTCAGCAGTACGACTTCGCCTTCAGATATTGAATTGCTGCTTTTAGTCTTACCGTCCTCCAACCGACCTGCCTGGCATGGTAGAACCTACAGGAACATATGTTCCAGCCAATATAGCTCGGTTGGGTCATCACGATAGGCAAGCCCGACCACCTCGTCAAGGTAGCAGCTACGGTCGGGTTGTAACAATGCGCGTAGAGTAGACTCCGTTAAAATAGATCGAAAAAATCTCAGCTTTTGCCTAGTCTGATTCGGCTGGTGAATCTGGTATTTTGTGTAACATTAACGGGGGAATGCCATCACTACGTTTTGTTCGCCGTTTAACACACGTAAGCAATTGTTTCGGACAAGTATGGCTATCATATACCAACAGTCATTCGTAAGTAGTAAGGGATTCAGCTATGACTTTTTTACAAATGCTCCGGAATTTTCGGTACTCACGCTCAAATGATTCGTGACCTGTCAACGAGAATAAGTCCCAGAAGTGTTTCCTACGCTTTAACAGCTTCCGGGTTTCCTTATTAATCCATGGAGGGCAATGTGATAGCTTACGTGCTGACCATGGGATAAACGGCGACGTTACAGACTCGAATGTAGCCTTAAACTTATTCCATTCATCTTTGATCAATCCATCCGCGTCGGCCGACCAATCAGTCGAGATAGCACAGTTTCTGATTGCCGGAATATTAGCTCGCCAGATATTGGGACGGGATGGAACTGATACGAAGTGTATACCATGTGTCCTAAACTTAAAGTGAATTACAACGTGATCACTGTTCACTAGTGGAGGAAGGTGCTGGATATCAAAGACATCCTCAGAGTGGTGGGTGAGGGCGAGGTCCAGCAGTGACGGATCATGTTTCAAGTCAATATGTGTGGGTTTTGTGATACATTGTACAAGTGCACACTGAATAACGGTTGATAAAAGGTCGCTATCGAAACCTTCACCTGGAGCCGTAGGCTCTATCCAGTTGATATGCGGTGCGTTGAAGTCCCCAATGATGAAACAACATTCTGCCATACTCCAAGAACAGATGTGTCTTGGGATAAAGCCGTCAGCAAGACAAGACGGACTACGGTATATTCCCTCTATAGTCACTAATCCATTTCTAGATTTAATCTTACAACATGCAACCTCACATGTATCACTAACATGAGCCTCCGATATGGTTGATTGCATACGAAAGTGATCCCTAACATATGGCATTATGCCTCCCTCCTTGAGACGTAAAACTCTATCACTTTTAATACAGATATAGCCTGCGATGATGGGAGAACAGTCTACATCTACGGTGAACCAAGTTTCTGTAACAACGATTATATCGGGACATAATTCTTCCACCATCACGCTTAGCTCGGACATTTTATTTCTAAGACTACGGGCGTTCATGTAGCATACACTTAAGGTGTTTTGGTAATCATTCGTTCTACCCATACAGGCCTCGGAAGCATTGGCTTCCAAGACCTGACTACCTGAAAACCCTTAATGGTAAGGTTATTTTCGCCATTTAACATGCGAGTTCTCAACTCCATAGGAGCATTCTTCCACTTGATTTGATCCTCAAGTTGCCAATCTTGTCGGATTTGAACATTTGAATCGCGAGTTTTTTGTGTTCTTTAATAATATATCCCTTTCTCCGAAATTCCTGAGAACCAGCCTCAAGATCCTTCTTGCCTCCAACCCATTTACCAAGTAGTATTACTTTCGTGATATGTACCCCTGAAACCTCTTTATGTAGTACATCGTTACTTTTTCACGCGGTATTATTTTATTTTCCAATCAAATGGTTCAAATGGCTGTGGACGGAATAGAAGAAGCTTTCGCTTAACAGGCTTCCGTGTCTAGTAGCAGGGGATCACCAAATCCTCCAGGCAGGAACCTAGGTATGTTAACAACAAAAGAGGAAAACGAAATTGATAAATCACAGTAAGATGCTGTCCTTGGTCCTTAAGAATAAATCAAGTTGCCTCTTAAAGGACTCCTGAGAAGTCGCTTGGACCAGTTCAGTCAGCAGCGAATTCCAGCATCTGACAACTCTTAAGGAGTAGAAATTATGCCTACATTCCGTTTTGCTATGTTGTCTCTCCAGTTTCTGGGTGTTACTCCTTAGGTTAGCGTTCGAACTAAGCTTAAGTAGGTGTTTAAGAGAATGTTCCGAAGTGTTAAGGATACTGTAAGCCATCAGAGGGTCACCTCTAAGACGCCTATACTTTAACGGGTAAAAGCTAATTGATTGGAGGCGCTCTACATAAGGTTTAAATTTGAGTCCTCGAACTGATTTCGTGGCTCGCCGTTGGATACGCTCCAGAGCGTCCTTATCCTTTTGGAGTGAGGAGGGAATACTAAATGGGGACGGATGAAACTGTTGAAGGTTATGTGGAAAATTCTAACGTCAAACTGGCCAAAATGCGCTTCAATGTTACCAGTGCAAGGTTTGCTCGAAAGGAATTTTCGTCAAAGTTATCGTAAGACTTCAAATCGAAGGGTACCAGCACTCCTAAATACTTTTCGACTCAGGATACTACTAGAGAGGAGTTTCTTAAGTTGCAACTGTAGTCTGAACCATGTCGCAGATGGACTACTTTACACTTTGAAGTGTTACAGGTAAGTCCGCTATCGTCTGCCCAACTGTGAAGTCGAGTTAGATCCTTCTGAAGTGCCTGTATATCGTTTTGGTTGCGTATCTTTCTCCAAAGTTTCACGTTATCGGCAGAAAGTAATAAATCTGACGTTACCTGTTGAGGAAGATCATTAATGTAGATCAGGAAGAGAAGAAGCCCTAGTACTGAGCCCTGGGGGACTCCGCTAGGACATTCCATAGCCTGAGGTAAAGTGAAGTTAAACCTGACCTTAAAGTGTCGGTGTTTCAGATATCAAATGAGCCAATCAATTAGAAGTGGTCTGACACCCAATCGTTCCAGCCTGTTGATAAGATATATATGGTTTACCCTATCCAAATCTTTGGAGAGATCAAAGTAAGTGATATCAACCTTGCCCTTGCAATCGAGGATGCTTGTCCATCTGTCCACCGCAGTCAGCAGGTTGATTATACAAGAGTTGCCCTTCCTGAAACCATACTGTTGGGGTGAGAAGAAATTTAAGGACAGTAAATAGTCATGCATACCATTGCATATCAGGGACTACATGATTTTTGAAGGTATGTAGAGAAGAGCCACCGGTCGGTAACTTGGAGTTGCGCTGAGTCGACCTCCTTTGAAAATTGGTGTGATGTGAGCCAACTTCCAATTTTCCGGTAGTTTGCCTCGACTTGGCGAGTGTGAGAACATCACGCCAAGCGGCGTTGCCAGGATTGAGGCTGCTTCCCTCTGTATGGCGCAATGGGATTAGAGGCAAATTTGTCCATAAGCTTTGTCTGGTACTGAAGCCTATCTTCTCTTATAGTCTTCGTGCATATGTTGCTAATATGTTTTTATTACCTATACGGTCCATTGTTGTTTGTATTCTGCCCAACAGTGCTTTTTGCGGCTTAGCGGGCAAAGAGTGAGGTCCTTGATGATTGTAGGTTGCTTTTCGCTATTAAGCACCGTTTGAAGAACTGACTACTTTGTACCACATAAGAGCGTGTGCACTAAGAAGTCCCAATGAGCATCTACATCAAGTTGAGGGCGAACATCCCAATCCACCTGTTTAACATAGTCCTGTAGGGTTGACACATTCAACCGTTTGAAATTCCAGCGCGTGTTGTTGGTGGGATATCTTAGTTCCGTTTTGCTGACAAAACTGAAGGCTATAACGGCGTGATCGCTTTTTCCCAGGGGAGCCAGAATTGAGAGGTTGTCAACTAGAAATTCTTCGTTTGTAAATACACGGTCTAAATGCGACTGTGTCTGACTGTTTCTCCAACGAGTTGCCCACTTCACACTTTCGTATAATCCCAAATCCTCAATGAGTTTGAAGAACCGAGCTTCAGCTGAGTTTTCACCTCCAATGTACGTATGTTCCGCGAAATTGGCTCTAGAGAGATTGAAGTCCCTCAGAATCAGGATATGAGTGAAGCTGAGACGCGTAGGGCGGGATAGTCCTTCGAGCATACGACTGTCATACTTGATATCGGCAGTTGGCTTCCTATATATGACTCCGACTAGGCACCTCGAAGTAGTAGATAATCTTACAGAGCACCATACGGATACATTAAGATTGATAAAATCTAGGTTGTGGACTTGATGTGCCTCCAGGCAGGATCGTACGTATAAGGCCACTCCACACCCAATTCCTGTTTTTTTTTCATTGTGAGACAGAGACATCCCGGATATTGGTAGCTCCTGGTCCATAACGCCATAAGCTATCCAAGATTCAGATATTCCTATTACATGAGCACTAGTAGCATTGCTAAGTTCACGTAGCTCATCCATTTTATTTGGTAAATTCGGGGCGACCATGTATAAGCAGTTAATGCTTTCAATTTGAAACGCGTGAGCTTCTACTTCCAGTTTGTCTTTATGAGCAATATGTGAATGGACAGGTAGCCTACTTATATAAGGTTCGCCGGGTTGGTAGGCCCTGTCCTTTACACGTTTTTTTTAATCATCAAGACAGTCCACAAGTGAAATGATCAGCTCCAACTTGCCTTTGTGCTCGGTCCTGGCTTCATATGGCCTGTCCGGGTGCATGTAGATTCCAGTTGGCAACCGACGTCTGAGAATGAGCGATCGCGTGGGTTTAGGGGCAGAATTAGGTTGCAATACCTGTTTAGTTCACTAGGACCCAACTTTCTAAGCAGCAAGCGGACCTCCCAAGTATCATCCTGATTAGCAAAGTCAAATTTGAATAAGTCTTCGTAACGTCGAAACCACATATCAAACGTGACAATGGATTCCGGATCGTGATAAAACTCGGAGATACTGTTAAGGATACCATCAACTGGTGGCGCAGTAGCAGTAGGATTAGAACTGCTTGGTTGAGTATTAGACATAAGTTTTGTATCTGCTAACACCCGGATACGTTTCGTCTGCTGCTAGAGTAATAATTCAAGTTTAGAAGGATCCGTGTTTCCGGAGCCACCGTCGCCAAATTTGCTAGGTTTGGAGCTATCACGAGTTCACTTAATCTGCCAACGAGAAACAAGACTCGGTGACTAAAGACCAGTAAGCTAGCTATTGATGCGTCCCAGCCCCGCTAGGTAGAGGGAGAAGACCAAGCTTGGAATGGGGAAATATATTCCGCAAACAGCCAGAAACGAGCGATCACAACAAACACAATTTAAAATGTATATATACGACGCAAAACGTCCTTGGAGAGTTACCAAATGGCATACTGAAAGATGCAACTAACCAATAGCATTTAAGATAATTCTCAGTGAGAACTACGACATGAAGGTGACAAGAGCGCCTTTGGCACGAAAACAAAGAAATTCAAATTTTCTAAATCAAATTACAAAATTAGGTCCTTTCCCAAATGAGTTCTGGGGATTTAACGTCACCAACAGTTCTCCCAATGCAGCTTCTAGACTATGGCGTATATATAGGCCAACATCAGCTTCTACAATTTTGACTGTCAGCAAAAGCAGTTGATTGTGGAGTTAGCTGGTTCGAAACCAGTCCTGAGCCTAGAAACTACAGTTTCGAACGAAAAATGTCGACCATCCTTATTGACGACACTATAATCTCTTAATCTTTTCGTTACTCTGCGTGTTACAGGAAAGAATTAAATAACTTCGAATATCCTATTTATATAAAATAATTTCCATGACAGTGATGGGTTTCGATTTCAGAATGTTGCGAATCTCTAATGGCCAAATCTTTCCGCACGAAGCCAGTATTCCGCTGCCAATATATCTATATATCATCTATTTGATAGTACTGTAATTCTGCGACTTAGTGCGTTATTTTACCACACAAAATATTTTATTAGACATTCAAGCGTTAAACATGAAAGTTTGCATGAGATCACTAACTCCAGTGCTTATTTTGACGATTTCAACAAGTATGACGATAACACACAAGGATCCGGGAAAACAGCTCGAGCTAGTTTTTATACCTTATCAGCTACGTCACCTCATATTTTAAAGTACCCCACCTTGCTTCATATGACCCTGAAAGGCTAAAGCGTCGGTGAAAACTCTATATTGTCTCAAATTATGTCTAATTTTGAACTGAGGTCTATTGTTGCCTCGTCGTTGGTAGATTTAGTGCTACGTACATCAAATGGATAGGACTCATGCTTCAGGTGGATGCTTTGACTGCAGCTTGCTGTAACCAGTAATACGGCGCGCACTTCTCTAATGCGTCGCAGAACCAACAAATATTGACTTGTAACATAAACCATCATTGCTGTTCCTCATCTTTACACATTGCTGTCATGGCGTCACTAGCATTTGGTAGCTGCCTCCACAAACAAACAGTGATCACATTGTACTGCACCTTAGGTCTTGGACTCATAAGATCCTGCATGTATCTGGTCCACCCAGTCCCAATATTTTGCAGGTTTTCGTTTTGGCAGTACGAAACCGTGCTTTTTCTAAAGATTGGTCGTCCAATATAAATGGGTCAGTTGAAGGCGAATAGAATAAGTTTAAAGCTATATTTGAGTCTGTATCATTATTATTAATTTCTTGTTCAACACGTAAGATATCTTATTGTCCTCCATAGATGGAAAAGGAAATCTGAAAGCGAATGAGGCGTAGAAAACATTTCTGGGACGTGTTATTATTAACATGCCACGAGTCACTTGAGTATGAACACCGGAAATCTGGAATATGTGTATAAACACTATGAATAGATGCCACAACACTTACGAAGGATAGTTGGGATATAAAACAGGTTTCAATAATAATATAATGGTATATTTCTTCCTGAGCAGGCACATGTCATTTTCACAGAAACGATCTATAATTCACAACAATAGTTTGTACATAAAATGCTTCCTACCAGGGGTTGATAAATAGATGAAGTCAATAAAAATAGAAGGCAGTACATTCGGGCAGATATCCCACAGAGTTAACCAGTTCCAGTTTGGGGGAGGACAGGATATTAGATGGCCTGTATTAGTCCTGGTGATGACGGTCCTTCAGTTGATCCAACTTTCTTTCGCGGTGGTCGACAGGTGGAGCTCCAATCATGTGCTAAGGTAATGAATTCCACCCGTTGATAATTCGGTGGGAAAGTCGATAGTTAGCTAACTAATAATTTGTTTTGGGCTTATGAACTTTTATGGAGTGTCCTCGTAAATTCTCTGTTTTAGGAGACAAAAATGAGGCATATCATGTGCAAATTTATCACTAAGTAATTTGAAAGTTGTAATCAAGTCACCCTTGGTTTTACTATATGACAACGGGAATAGGTTTAGTTTGGCCAGTCGATCATCATATGGGAGCTTCGCTTTTCAGGGAATCGGCTTAGTTGCTGTTCTCTGGATCCTCTCCAAAAGCTCACTGTTTTTTGTAAGTAGGGGCTAGCCCCCTGTATGAGGTACTCAAGTTTAGAACGCGCGAATACTGTATAAAAACTCAAAAAAGTTTTAGCGTCGACACGATTTAAGGCCCTACGTATTGACCATAGGGTTTTGAAACATTTGGTTGCTATTGCACGGCAACGTGCAGTAGTTTTTAGGACTTGGCTAACGATGACCCCTACGTCATTGTAGCTCAATGTTTTCCATCATGTATGTATCGCAACTTGATGACCGATATGCATCACAGTAAACTTGGAAGTATTAATCGGCAACTGCCAGGTTTGAGACCATTCAGATAATTTCTCCAGGTCATTTTGAAGTTCTTAGCTATCACCCTCACCCCGTATTGCTCTCCATATCTTGACATCGTCAGCATACAGCAAGACTGATGATGACATTAGATGAAGGAGGCCATTCACACAGAAGAGGAATAACACTGGCCCCAAAACTGCACCCTGAGGCACTCTGCTAAGCACAGTTTCCCAGCTAGACAACTTAAGTTTACCCGTACTCTTTGTTGGCGCCCAACTAGGAAGTCTTGTCCATATTAATAGATTACCTTCAACCCCGACATTTCTTAACTTACATAACAGCCGGTTGTGCGGAACTTTGTCAAAAGCTTTTCTGAAGTTAATGCAGGCTACGTCTATAGGTAACTCTTGGTCCTTAAGGACGCACCAGCTTTCATGAGTCACTAACAAGTTTGTGAGACAGGAATAACGTATTCTAAAACCATGCTGTTCCTCCGATCCGGCTTTCGTCGAAGGTATTTAAACAACCCCTTGTCTAAAATTTTAACAAAAACGCTCGTTAGCCTAGCGGGTCGATAGTTCTCAGGTTTGTTTCCTTCCAGTACTAAAGGCAGAACTTACTATGGTGTTGAAGATGCCACAGGTGTTCAGAGTTTGACAACGCTTTAACCAGTAACACCTTCTAATATGAAGCGTACCCACCATACGAAATCAAAAGACAGAAGCGAGGAAGTTCGAAGATATATTTGATATGCTATCAATATATTGAGAATAGTCTGATCTAATCTGGCTGGTGATTGCAGGGGTTTTTGAGCATGGCGTTCCCACTCGTGATCTGGTGCGGATGCATGGTCGAGCGCTTTCAGCTAAGCGAGTCCATTAAAACATGTGGTCAGCATCCAATGTCGAAAACTTACAGAGCTATTTATTTTAGGGATTTATTTACCGCTACAGTGTTCTTAGTTAGGTTTATGTCACAGTATCTCACTATCAGTGCAGTTTTTACAATCACTTTCAAAAATGATATCGCGTTCATGTTATACACCAGGTCAGATCATTCCAAGACGTTTGTAGTCGTTGTAGAGTAATTATAAGGAGCGCTTAGTATGAGCTGTGACCATGAAGAGCGCGGGCAGCGCTTCAGGGGTAATAGTATCACTTATTTCTGCTTTGCGCACAGCCCAAAATCGAAATTAATTATAAGTAAATTTGAAGGTTTGTTCCCCGTCCTCACAATTAAGTGAAAAAGGGAACGCGTAAGTTAAATTTGTTACAGGCGTAAAATGCTCCGGAGAAACCATAATTTATTAAGCTCCATTGAGCATGTGGGGAACTCCGAATTGGTCCATAAAGCAACTTAGGAAAGATATAAGTTGGGGAAGCGATTGACCCAACCGGATGTCTTACTAACGACTGTTACTCCCAATGGAGCATAGGCCACCGACCGGCATCCGACAACCCACTCTGTCCTGGGCCTTTCTTTCTAGTTCTATCCACTTTTCGTTCATGTTTCTCATGTCTGTCACCATTTATCGACGTAATGTGTTCTTTGGTCTTTTTCTTCTCCTTTGGCCTTGAGGATTCCATGTGAGGACTTGCCTTGTGACATAGTTGAGTGCTTTCCTCCATGTGTGTCCTATCCACTTACAGCACTTCTTCCTGATTTCTCCCTCCTCTGGAATCTGGTTTGTTCTCTCCCACAGTAGTTTGTTGGTGATAGTGTCTGACCAACGGATCTGAAGTATCTTGTGTAGACAACTGTTAATAAACACTTGTATCTTCTGGATGATGTCTTTCGCAGTTCTCCAGGTTTCCGCCCCATACAGTAGAACTGTCTTGACATATGTATTGATAATTCTGACCTTGGTGTTGATTGACAGTTGTTTCGAGTTTCAGATGTTCTTCAGTTGTAGATATACTGCTCTTGCCTTTCCGACCCGCGCCTTCACATCTGCATCAGATCCACCGTGTTAATCAATGATGCTGCCCAGATATGTAAAGGTTTTTACATCTCCCGAATCTTCGTCAAGTGTTATTCGATTGTTTCGTGCTGTGTTGTATCGGATAATCTTGCTTTTCCCTTTGCGTATGTTGAGACCTACTACTGCTGAGACTGCTGCTACACTGGTCGTCTTCTGCACTTTTTTTGCGTTTGCGATAGAAGAGCTAGATCATCTGCGAAGTCTAGATCGTCCAGCTGCATCCTAGATGTCCAATGTATCCCGTACTTCTCCCCAAGTGTGACATCTTCATGATCCAGTCGATCACCGGGAGAAAGAGAAAGGGTGAGAGTAAGCAACCTTGCCCGACACCGGTCTTCACCTCGAACGAGTTTATCAACTGTCCTCCATGCACGATTTTGCAGTTTAATCCATCGAAGGAATTCTGTATGATATTGACTATCTTCTGAGGCACGCCGTAGTGTCGAAGAAGCCTCCATAGTGTTGTCCTGTTCACGCTATCAAGTGCTTTCTCGTAGTCAATGAAGTCGGTGTAGAGTGGTGAATTCCATTCAGTTGATTGTTCCACAATGATCCGTAGAGTTGCGATTCAGTCTGTACACGATCGATCTTTACGAAATCCAGCTTGTCGGTCTCGAAACCGGATGTCTACTAGCAACCTATTCCAGAGGCTTGCATAGCGTGTTACAAAGGAAGTTGACTTCAATGTGCTTGATGTTCTCGATATCTTTAGTAAAAAAAAGGTAGATAACTACGTAGGAATAAGCAATATTTGATTGCTTACTTACACATAGAGAAGCAAATACCACCCACTAGCATTCTCCATCCAACTCTTTCCTCGACAATTGTTTCCAGTTACTGTTCGTGTTGTTGATATCTGCTTCCAATTTTCCACGCAATATGTTGTTTGGCCTTCCTCTTTCCCGTTCTCCTTCAGGATTCCAAGTTGGCGCTCACTTTGTGATGCAGTTTGATGATTTCTGTAATGTACTATCCACCTGCCAACGTCTTTTCCTAATTTCCTCCTCAGCTAGAACCTGGTTTGTTCTCCTGGCGTAGGGCTGTTGCTGGCGGTATTCGGTCAACAGCGGACATTGAGTATCTTGCTTAGATAACCCTTTATAAATACTTGTACGTTTTTGCTGGTAGTTGTAGTAGTTCTGGAAGTTTCGGCTCGATACAATAGAACTGTATTGACGTTCCTATTGAAAATTCTGACCTTGATAATAGCTTTTAGTCAGTTGTTTTGAGTTCCATAAGTTCGTCACCTGGATTTGTTGATGTGTATGGGATAGAAGGGCTAGGTCATCTGCGAAGTCCAAGTCTAGTTGCATGCAATCTGTCCATTGTATTCTGTTCTTACCCTCAGATGTGTAGGTCTTCATAATTCAGCCAACCACCAGAAGAAATAGGAAGTGGGGTAGTAGGCAACCCTATCTGTCACCGGTCCTCACTTCTAGTGGGTCTGTCAGTAGTCCTCCATCCGCCACTTTACAGTTTAGTCCATCGTATGAATTCGGTATAATGTTGACGATTTTCTTAGCTACTCAATCCATAGTGTCGAAGAAGGTCCCATAATGTCCTATCCCACTGTCAAACGCCTCATTGTCAAGGAATTTGGTATATGGTGACGAGTACCATCCAATTGATTGTTCAACAATAATCCATAGTGCCGCGATTTGATCAGTGCACGACCGATCTTTTCGGAATCCGGTATGTTTTACCCGAAGTTGGGTGTCTACTGAATCTTTCATCCGGTTCAGCAACACTGTTGAAAAAGTTTCCTGGTACTGATAGTAGTATGATGCTTCTGTAGTTCTCACATTTGCTCAAATCTCTTTTCTCTGGTATATCGACGAGGTATTCTTCTTTCCAGTCTGTCTGTCTTCTTGAATAGAACTTGGAGCATGTTTGCAGTTGCTTCTATGTCTGACTTTAGTGCTTCGTCTGGTATATTGTCAGATCGATCTGATTTCCCACTGTTGATTTGTGTGACGGCCACAATTGATTTCTTCGATCGTTGGTGGAAGGTCTGTATATACTGTTTCGATATCCGGTGAATTCAATGGAGCTGGTCTATTCAAGAGTTCCTCGAAGTGTTTTACCCATATGTTCCCCTGTTCTTGAATCTCGGTGATTGGCTAGTCTTCTTCGTCCTTGACCGGTCTCTCTGGTTTACTATATTCCCCTACCAGTTTCTTCGTCGTGTGATATAGTTGTTTCACATTTCCTCTTGTAGAACTGATCTTTATCATCGTTATTACTATCATTGGTGGGTACATTACGTTGGATAACATTCATTGTAATTCCCTCCTTTGTTTTGAAGGATGCTTTGATGTTCCAGGATCCATGAGATTGCCATCCTACAAGTGCATTACGTGCTTGTCCCGACAGCATCAGAGCAACTTCGTGAGTGTGTGGAGCATTTTCTTGTTCGTGACCAGAGTACGTGAGCATCTTTCCCAAATCTAATTTTCCTGTCCAGTTTGGGTCCTATGAGTTTCATTGATTCCGAGAACTGCCAATTTGTATCATTTCCGTTGCTATTTAATTGATCCTCCCGGTCTCCCACATTGTCTGGACATTCCGTATACCTATAACGAATGTTGCTCTGGCTGTTAGAAGGGGCATCGACCTTGTGACTTCCGAAGAATTTCGGCTTTCATGATGAGGCGTGATAATTCTTCTGAATGAAGATGCTTGAACTCGGAGAACAGAGTTTAAGTGGTTTAAATTGTTTATTCTGGTTAGTATTTGTTTTCAGCTAGGTTGTCTTCTACGGGATAGGGTTGCCGACCCCACTCCCAACCCTCTTCGTTTGTGTTGGCTTGGGAACGGCAGTAGCCCTAGAAGAGGTATAGGCGGAGTTTTAGTTTCCACACCTAACATCTAATTCTTCTGGGATTGTTTTTTTTAAAAGTAACTGGACTCTGACCAATATCATGAACTCTGATGTATGCACGATTGACGACTTTTCTGAGCTTAAGGATCTAGTTGAGAAGTCCCATAATGTTAAGGTAAGTAATATTGGAGTTTTGCATAAAACTGATTTTACAGGCAGATGTATCTGATGAAATCAAGAACTTACTTGCTAGAAGAAGTGAAATAGAGCACAAATTAAAAAAGATAAACTCTTTAATGTATGCAAGCCCGTTAGCTATACTTTTTCTGTAGACCTGATTTCCATAAGTTACAAATAAATGCCGAAAATTCTTCAAGATTGGTGGGCTGTGCTTCAAAACTTGCTCTACAGCTCAGTGGGAAAGTGGAGCAATTAGATTTTGTGAAAGTAATCTTATTGAATTCCTAATATTTTTCAGAATCATGTTCTTAATTGTGTAGATAAACTTAGTCATATAATTACTGTAAGAAACAGTGCAGTTGGAGTGAAACGATGTCTCATGGACTCTAAATTAGATGAAGTAACTTAGTTGATTATCACAGTTATTTTTAGGCCGCTGGTTACGTGTTTACTTATCTGGAAATGGAGAGAGACATAATTTCTCTTATCTCTCGTCTATCAGCGGGTAAGCCTGTTTTTCACTTTAAAATATCAGCTGTCTAAACCAGTAGTTTTCTCACTGTCCGGGTTCATTCGCTTACATATATAAAGCATATTTTGATGAATTGCTTAAAAAGTGGTTGTGAATTGTTACTTCGACTTCTATGCTTGTGGTTTTATTGGAAGTAGAGATAGCTTCCCAATAACCTGTAACTACATGCCTAACATGAGATCCTGGTCAGCAAATTATATGAAAGTGGGAAGACTACATGTTTCAGTCATAATGAGGGACCATTTAGAAATATGTCTCGGACAGCCCCTATACTTCATGTCGAAACAAATGAAGGAAGAGCCTAACAACGTGAAAGTAATAGATGCCAAAATAATTGCAGTATTAGCCGAAGTAAGTGACTAAAAGTATCTATATTAAAATCGGAATTTAGAGATAAGTAGGAAATAAATGGATCTATGTTGTTAAGTCCTATTTTGAGCCACGTTTATTCAAGTTCTTCAACTGTTTACCACGATTATCTAGAGGACCTTGATCAAGAATTCAATACCTCTCCCACACAGCTTAGATAGATGATTTCGTGGTCGCTTTTAACCTCTCAACCTACCAGATCGCTTAGCATTGATCAGGATATGACGTAACAGGAGTGTGCATAACATGTCTCAAAAACTTACAAGTTCAGAATAGTCTAGAAGTCACAGTTCTATCATTGGTTATGGTATGAAAACTTAGCATACATTGGCTATTTGTTCTCGCCACTTACGTTTAACTGCTATATATGTTGATGGTGACGTTTATTGCCAATTTCTTGAAGATTGATGTAATCTAACCGTTGTATCAGTCGAACACTATTCCGTTAAGTAAAAGGAATAAAAAAGTGAAACATTTCCAAATACTTCAATAGTGAATCAGTGGCTTGTTGGTTTAAACATTAAGCTATCGACCAGTGGAGGGTAGGTTTAAACTCCAAATTCTGTGGTTTAAGTATTCAGATATTATCACTAGTCGTCACAAAACATGACTCAAATCCGAGTATGGAGCTTCGTAATTGGCTGATGAGTCACAATATTAATATCATCATTATAAAGTCTAAAGGTGAGAAACTAGACGCATTTAAATGAATGCTCCACGCCTGTCAAATGTATGGTGATGGTCTCAGTCAGTCACTACGTAGAACCTGGTGCGTTTGTATGTCAATTCAAGTTTTCATACCCCATCATCACTGAGAAATGAAATTGTCAGGCCAAGTCCCAGAATAGTAGATGTAGTCACCGTATCAGTGGTAATAGGAAAGATTAGGCACCGAAAATACGATTCAATAGGAAAATATAAATTAGTGAAATAAAACAAGAGATTCATGAGGAATTTAGGTGAAGACAAGGAATGGATGCAACTGCGCTATTGCAGACGATTTTGAGCCATGTCATTTAAAGTCCCTAACTATTGGTTACGATAACCGCACGTACCTCAATAAGGTAGTCTATATCTATTAACATGGCCAAGTCCAAATGTTACTGACTTCACGGACTGATGCTATGTTTCGGTTTGGCTGCTCTTAACTTTCTTCCAGCCTACTCCCACACGTACATACGTAACACGTCTCAACCACCTCACTTGATGAAGATTGACTACCTCATCAATCTATTTGTCATTCCTACCTCGTAACCTTTCTTAATTCAGGCATTGCTTATTCTGTGGTCCCAAAATACACGAGCAATGCTTCGAAAATACCTATGATTTGATGCATGTAACCTACGAATGTCCTCTATTTTTGATAACCATGATGGTGATTTGACTAATTGGAAATCAATAAAGTGTCTAAGGAGTTACGAATTAGTCATAATCAACATATAACTTGACACAAATGTGTTTGAGCCCAGGTTAGGATCTCATGGTAGCTCAATAAGATTGTTATAACTTGTGCCCTGTGTCCTGTTGATGTGTAACGTGATGATACCGCCAATTAGAGTACAATAGATTATCGATCGGACCAATGACGCATAAAACATGTACGAGCAGTCCAAAGTCCTTATCGGTCCTGCTTCCTACCTAGCCCAGCCTACTAATTTCAGAACACCATCTCAGCCTCTGCGATATAAATCATTTATTTCAAACATACTGCGTTTATATACCGACCAGGCAGACCTCATCGTACCATAAGATAGGAAACAACATTTGTACAAGATTTGGCCAAAAGTGGCTGTGAATGTGGGAGGTAGTAATTGATAGACTGGGTATAACTCAAGAATGATGAATCGTATAATAATTCATAGGTCAAAATATAGCTCATAATAAGAGGGACATGAATACTGAATAGTTTAGTTAATTAATAATTATACGATAAAGATATACGCATAGTATTGGTCCATAAATGGATCCCAAAAGTTACCATTCATTATTCTTATCGGGATATAAAAAAGATGACATCAACAAAAAGTAGCAAATGAGTCGAAATACTAGTATAATATCAATGATAATGAACGGCGAAAATTTCAGAGTATACTTCAAAAACAAGGGGCAAACTAAAGCCATATATATAAAAGCCAATTTGACAGTATATTAATATGAGAAGCCAACATATTGAAACATGTTCGGACGTCAAGCTCCACGAACTAGCTATTACAGTAACAGGCATATGTTACTCAACAAGGTTTTTATTACCCAATAGAACTAAATGGTGATATCAAGTTTAAAAGGATAATTAATTAGTTCGTACACCTCCGTACTTTTTTCTATCATTTTAATGGTTTCTATACTGTATTATAAATATAAATTAAAGTTTATTATGGCACAGCCGGAGAGGGGTCTAATTAGTAGAAAAAAATTATAATCTTGTTCAAATTGTCACAGTACAGATTTGTGAGAATTTCTACATTTCTCTGTGGTTTGTAATCCTGGTACTGATTCAGCTCATCAAACTGCAACACGGCTGTACAGTTTAACTTGCCAACATACACATACTATATTTATTCTGATTTTATAAACCCTATCCTCAAATATTGCGTGTTATAGTTTCTACTCTTCGATTGAAAATGGTCTCTTATTTGTGATAGTCATACTAATGATGATCTAAAATAATACTTTATAGATAATCCTGATAATAACCCATTGAAAACTCTGGATGACAGTCGACAAATTCTCGTAAAGATGGCAATTGGGAAATTCGATGAATATATTTCGAAACGGGATGAAAAGAATATAGTACATTTGTTAAAGATATTTTTCTTATTGGGCGAAACCAATGAAGGAATTCGACGATTTTCTACATATCTTTGCTCATACATTTCAAATAAATGTGAAATATTGATAACTACTTATAAATCATCTTCAAAATCATCTGAATTTGCATCAGCTAATCTAATCACAGAAATTTTAGAGTTTGTTGCGGATACATTGAAAAATATTTCAATGTACGTCGAAACATACTGTGGTAAGTATAAAATGTTTATTGTCATTTAAAGAAACGAGGAGAGTTGTGCTGAAGCTAATTTTTCTGACATTTTCAATGTGAAATGTTTACAAGGCGCAAAAGCATTTTAGTGTTAAGAATTTGTAAAATACCGGTTGTTATGGTAGCAAAATATGTTTTATTCATCTTCCTATACCCTCTCCTACATGACGAGATAATTTTTATTCGAGTTAGTTACTGGAAGCAAATGATATATTACTAATGCGCAATTAACTAGATTAGCTTAATCAGATCAGTCATCTTAATTATCGAACCATGAAGTGTGAGGTTAGTGGTGGTTCGTTCTCTAGGTGCTAGTTTAAAAAAAGCATACAACTATTATTGTTATTGTTACTATTTTTGTTCGAATCCCATTTGGATTTCCAGATCAAGTCTAGGTTTAAGTTCATTTTACTTGGTGGATATGAATTAGTATAGCTTATATCAAACTGACGTTAGTTAGACTACAGTTAAAAACCTGGAAGTACTGGACATCTGTTTCGTCCTAGTATTTGACTCCACATTAGTGCACGTCCACGACTCCACCGAGGATAGAACCCTGAACTTCTAGGTCTTGAGGCAAGTGCTTGATGTTTTGACCATTTAGTCGGAATCCAGTGATTTATATACTTAATCCAACCAATGTGCTATATTGCGCAAGACCTAAAGATCCGAATTCACTTGGTGTTGTTTGCTTGTATCTTCCCATTGTTGTTTAGGACTGCAATTGATCAGTCTCTTATTGGCATGTATACATCGTGTGCGGATTGCATCGATATAGCCCTAATTCACAAGCATTGTAAGCAAAGATGGATAGTGGCTAGCAGTAGAATCCAGGACGCGCGTTTCATCCTATTTGGGACTCGTCAGCTGGATGTACGTGCACATATGCCAACAACAGACTGATCAATTGCAGTCCTAAAAATCGCCCCCAAATGCCCTGGTACGCCCGAGAGTGGAGAGAGTCCACTCTCCCTCTCGAAATACTCTCACACGGCCAGTGAAGTCCTACTCACTGCCTCCTCCTGACGAGGCTGTTGTTTACGAAATTGAGAGGACGAAAAGCGAATGTCCGGCGCTTTAACCGGATCCCAAACCAATGGTGCACATGGGCTCCAGTATCCTGCGGGAACAAATGGCGTATGAACCAATCGTTGGTCATCGGCTACCATGGGACTGCATCTCCTCACGATGCTCCACTGCCTTGTGGGTTAGACCTTTAGGTCAAAGGCTCGGAGTGTGGCCCCCTAAGAAAACCACCTGCTTCGGTCTGGGCACCCGGGCAGTACCGCAGCCCACACGCAAATGATGAACTCTCTATATCTATGGAAACTACTTTTCTCGCTTCGAATAACAATCAAATGATTATTATTATTATTATTATTATTATTATTATTATTATTTACCACACTATTCACCCCCTTTTATACTTATACAGCGGCTCGCCTTTGGTGAAAATTCGACTGTATCTAAACGTTCTCGAGTCACTGTCCGGTTGAAAATTGTATATTACCACTGAATATGAGTACTGAAGCAGTGTTTCGGAAAACACGTGCACCATTCAAACTGTCTGACTTCAAAGTTCGCACATTTATGCAGGTTGGACAACAGATCCGAGACCCGTATTCAAGACTCTGGTAAAGTACTACAAATTCGCTCTTCATCTGTCGCTTCGAAAAGCTTGTTTTACGTGCGCTTATCCGGGGACCCTGTGGCATCTTCGTCTGATCTTGCCGGCGTTGGTGTCGCACTAAGCGCTAGAGCTGAGGCAGCACTAATCGATTGGATCCCCATTAACAGTCGGTTGGTTATGTGCTGTTAGATTAGAAAGTTCCATCAAAGTGAGAAGAAATCGGGGTGAGAAACGATGTCTTTTCGTCATCTCCGCCTACGCCCCGACAGATTGCAGCCCGGATGCAATCAAGGATGATTTTTACCACCAGTTATCTGTTCTTCTCCAGAAAGTGCGTTCGACAGATATTGTAGTACTAGCCGGAGACTTGAATGCTCAGGTCGGGCGTCTATGCACAGAAGAGAGTCGTTTAGGTGGCCTATGGGGACTCGTTGGTCTCAGGTCAGATAACGGGGACCGTCTACTGCAACTGTGCCCAGACCACAACCTCTTTCTGGCTAGCACTAACTTTCGGCACAGTCATCGCCGATTTGCCACCTGGCGTCCTCCCTCTGCATCTCAAGCCTGGACTCAGATTGATCACATCGCGATCAGCTACCTCTGGCGTGGTTGTGTACAAGACTGCCTCTCCTTTTGGAGTATCTATCTGGACTCTGATCATGCCATTTTGTGCGTCAGTCTTACCTTACTTTTCAGTGGCCAACGAAGTGACCACCAAAAGATTGATGTTAGCAAGCTGGTTGCAACTTCTGTTGCAAGTAAGTATCGGACCAAGCTAGTTTCTAGACTAGCTACTACTCCACCGAAAAGTATAGATGAGCATTGGTTGCAATTGCATGACGCCATGAAAATGGCGGGTACAGTCAGTTGTGGGTTCACGAAACGTCCCGCTTATAAGCACTGGGTTTCTTCAGGCTCCTTACAACTCATCGAAGCCCGTCGGTCTACTCCGGGTGACCGTGAGTTTGACCACAAACGAAGTATGTTACGTAAGGAAATTGGGCAAAGCTTGCTTAAGGACCGAAAAGCCTGGTGGTCGGAGCGTGCTAATGAGTTGGAAGCAGCAGCTGCATCTGGTAATTACCGAAAGCTCTTCCAACTCATCCGAGCCACTGGCAGCAAGAAGTCTGGTGTGAGTGAAACAATCTGCGAGGATGATGGGATGCCAATCACTAACATCCATCGACGTCTTGGACGGTGGGCAGAATTTTTCGAAGGGCAGTTCAACTGGCCTGCTGCTCCGGCAACATCGGTAAGACTGTCCTGCCCTCCATGGCCGGTGACGACTGATCCACCAAATGAGGCGGAAGTCCGCAAGGAACTGCAATTCTTGAAGCGTTACAAATCACCCGGTCCAGATGACTTACCTCCGACTCTTTTTAAAGATGGTGGTGACTTTCTGACTAAGGAATTGACGACGTTGTTTACAAAGGTCTGGGAGCTAGAGAGTGTACCAACGTCATGGAATGAGTCGATAGTTGTCTCTATCTTCAAAAAGGGTTCACGTCGTTCCTGTAACAACTATCGGGGGATAAGTCTACTTCCGATTGCGTCCAAGCTATTGGCTTCCGTCATACTTCGTAGGTTGTTCAAAACCCGAGAAAGATTGACTCGCGAAGAGCAGGCTGGGTTTCGTCCTGGTCGAGGATGTATTGATCATATCTTCACCCTCCGCCAAATGTTAGAACACCGCCATACTTTTCAAAGGCCAACAATCGTAGTGTTTCTTGACATCAGGGCTGCCTTCGATTCGTTGGATAGGACTGTTCTCTGGGATTGTCTATTGAAGAAGGGTGTGCCTGAGAAGTTTATTAACATCCTAAAAGCCCTATACACAAACACCTCAGGCAGAGTGAGGGTATACAACCACTTGTTTCCGTTGTTCCATTCGAGAAGTGGGGTTAGGCAGGGTTGCCCAATCTCACCATTCCTCTTCAACTTTGCCATCGATGACATTCTAGAAACAGCTCTGATGGATGTAAGTAATGGTGGTGTGGATCTGTTGCCTGGAGAAAGACTTCTCGACCTTGAGTATGCGGACGATATTGTCTTACTGTGCGATAATGCCCAAGACATGCAATCCGCAGTTAATCAGTTGGCAATCAGTGTCCGTAGGTATGGTATGTGCTTTGCACCTTCGAAGTGCAAAGTACTTCTACAAGACTGGCAGGATTCTAATCCTGTACTCACCCTGGATGGTGAGCAGATAGACGTAGTCGAGAAGTTCGTGTATCTAGGTAGCTGCATAAGTGCTAGTGGTGGCGTGAGTGATGAGATCAATGCACGAATAGTGAAAGCCAGAGCGGCTTATGCCAATCCGGGCCATCTTTGGCGCCTTCATGATGTTAGTCTGGCTGTGAAAGGTCGGATCTACAACGCGTCGGTGAGAGCAGCTTTGCTCTATGCTTGTGAAACCTGGCCTCTCCGAGTTGAGGACGTTAGACGACTCTCTGTGTTCGATCATTGTTGTCTCCGAAGGATTGCTGACATTCAGTGGCAACACCATGTCAGTAATGCAGAGTTTCGGCATCGTGTGTTCGGGCACAGAGACGATAATGCAATTGGTGTCACCATCTTGAAACACCGACTTCGGTGGCTTGGACATGTTCTCCGAATGTCGTCCCAGAGAATTCCACGTCGTGCATTACTTGCCGACTCTGGGACTGGTTGGAAGAAGCGGAGAGGTGGTCAGTGTATGACATGGTGTCGTGGTATTAAAGGAATCTGCAAAGGACTGGCTTGTGTTGGTCCTTCACGACTCCCTGGTTGGGGTCCGAGAGATGGTGCTACACAGCGGCTAGAGACGTTATCAGATATGGCTCAGAATAGAAGCCAGTGGCGATCCTGCTGTAACCTTCTTTTACTTTCTTCATAAAAAGTGGTTGTGTCTTCCTTAACTGAAAGATTTCTTCTGATTGTACCTTTCCGTTCCCTCATTATTACTATTATTATTACTACACTACCTTACACCAACCTCTTCGTTATTATTCTCTTTTTTTCACGCTCCTTACTGTTTTTTTCTTTCTCTTCGAGTTCTCATTGTTTTGTGTGGCGTATATATATTGGCGTTCTCTTGTACCAATATTTATGTGTTCAAATAAATAAATAAATAAAGTCCTAAAAATCAGTGGGAAGGTACCAGCAAACAATACCAGGTGAATCAAAACTTCGTTCCATTGTACAAGCAAGCAGGACACAGTAGCCGAGTGGATAAAGCGATGGCATTTGAAGCGAGCGGTGCTGAGTTCGAGTCCCAGGGCGAACACCAACTCTGGGATGCGGGCACGTCCAGCTGACGAGTCCCATATGGGACGAAACGCGCGTCCTGAATTTCACTGCTAGCCACTATCCATCTTTGCTTATAAAGCTAAATATCCTAGTTTTGATCCCCTCTGCAGACAGAGATGCACACTGAGAAGAAAGTCTCATACTATGACGGAACAAGTGTTCGGGGCCTCCTGGTTTTCAGTTGTGGTCTAACTAAAATCAGTTCTTGATATAAACTGAAAATTCATCAGTCCCTAAAAACCGCCATAGAAAGAATGTACATTAACTCAACTCGAGTTATAAAGCAGAAACTCCGGTAAAAAGTTGCTTTCTCTTAGTTCACTCTCAGTCTGTACACTGATATCGGAATTTAGTAAAAATCATGGAAGATACTAAAGGACAAACAGGAATTGCAGACAATAAACGGTCTAGGTTGACACAGCCCTACAAAAGCACCGTAAAAATAGATCAACAGAAAAGGAGTTCTGGATTACAATACCAACAGCAGTAAAAACTAAAGTAATAAATAAGAGGGAGTCAAACAAATGAAATCATAGAATTAAAAAGAATGTATAGTAAAACTATTGCGAAAGCTGGAGGAAAATGAATGATAATCGCAATAATCTTACTGTCATCGATTTTATTCATGCCATCTGAAGTCTAACTAGATATATCGGTTCTGGTGCAAACATCAAACTAGGAGCATGTACTTCCTTCAAGACTGGTTCAATAACTCAACTCCCAGTTCTATTTTATTAAGTGTGCAGTTTACCGACTCTACACAGTTGTTCAAACTGACGTTTTATACTGCTGTGATAATTTCTCATTATCACACTCTGAATGGAGAAGAATAAGGATCTTATCAGTTGTTTAGGGAGTATTTTAAACTTCTTGTCCCATTGAAAATCACAATGCTAGCAATTAGTGGTGACGAAGGTTAGATGCCTAGTAACACCACTTATTTGTAAAGAACACGACAGCCCAAAATTTGTAGACTCATTTTTTCCTCATTTACTATGTTCATGGACATTTTATTTCGGTTAACTCGTTTATGATGACACGTAATGATCTTGTGTGATACAGTTATAGTAAATAATTGTGTTGTATTAATACCGGAAAACTATTTGCTTAACCTTTTCAAACACATCAATTTCTTTGTAAGGGTTTGTGTTTCCCTGCTGTTTATATACTGGTGTGCAATTCACTGGTATATTTACATCCTGAGCAAATGCTTCAATATTGCCTTCTAAATTACAAGTCCTCAGTATGCATTCTTTGTAGCCCTGAAATTTCAGTAGGTAGAAAATACAAACCCCTGACCCGTTGGACACGTCAGTGGCTATCTGGAATCACTAGTTTGTTGGATAATGCGTTGACTTTTAAGGCAATAGGTACTGAATTGAGGTCTCAGTGTAAGCATTAACACTGATGCTGGTACATCCATCTGACGTGTCCTAAACAGGAGGCAACACACGTCCTATATCCTTCTGCTAACTGCAGTACAAATGTACTGTACATCACTTATTTATTTGAATCCATTTATAACAGGCAGTTTCACGAATTTATGTATGTGGGGGTAGCTGTAATCAGGTTACGTGGTGTTATTTATTGATTTTCTTATATTTTTGTTAGGTCCAGGCAACATATTTGGGTTTGTATCTTCTGTTCATTGTGTCGTTGACCAATACGTCAAGTGTGTAATCGAGCGTTTCTATAATTATCATCATCTTGATGAACTTTGTTCAGTGCTCAAGAAATTAAATAGTAATAGTTTAAACAGTAAAAGACATGATTCATCAGCTCAGTCGATCAATAGAGATAAAATATTGGATTCAAACGAATTAGGATCAGATCGCGTATTGATCATTGAGCCTATAATTGTTGAAACATTACAGATCATTACATGTTCAGAACTTTATTTGAGATTTATACAGAGGCGAATTTCTGTAAGTTATGTTTTATACCTATGAATAATCAATAATAACATTCACAATATTAAGAAGTAAATTTATAAGATCAGTTTTTAATTAAATTGAAATTGAGAAATTTCAATTAAATAATGTTTATTTAGAAATTGCTTTGAACTATGCTTAGATTCATTGTATTAATCTGTTCCAAAAAAAGAAGTTAATATTGTCATTCTGAGTTTAATTATTTAAAACATTGCCCCCAAATGCCCTGGTAATGCCGAGAGTGAGGAGAGTTACCTCTCTCGAAATGCTTTCACATGGTCACGCATATACAGCCACTACCAGGGAAGTCCTACTCACTGCCTTCTTGCGGTGGCCTGTTGTTTACGAAATCGAGAGGATAAAAAGCGTGTTTCCATTGCTTTAACCGGGTTGGTGGACATGGAGAGTCCACCTAGGGGAGTTGGAAAACCCTGATTCAAAACCATTAGTGCTCATGGGCTCCAGTATTCTGAAGGAACAAATGGCGTATGAACCAATCGCTGATCACTGGCTACCATGGGACTACATGTCCTTACGATGCTCCAATGCCTTTTGGATCAGACCTTCATGTCGAAGGCTCCAGGTTTGGCCCCCTAAGAACACCACCTGTTTCGGTCTGGGCACCCGGGCAGTATTACAGCTTTCACACATATCAAATGAGATTTGTTTCGCACATATATTTGGTACCTCCTTGTACCAATATCTATGTGTTCAAATAATAATAATAATAACTTTAAAACATTGTGCATACATTCGTGAAAACATATTGTACATAAAATGTAGATAAATGTAAGCAATTATTAATAATAATTTTTTTGTTGTTATATCTCAATTAGTAGACAAAACGTATTTCTGACGACGTTTCGTGACTTAGTGTAAGCCGTTCCATCAGATTAAATAAATAACGCAGGATATTAGGGAATGATGATGGTAAGTGAGTTGATGAGGTTGTGAATATGAGATGATTGAGCCACGTATTACGTATACCTGAACACCGATTACCACGATGCGCAATGCTGACTAGTGTTGGGGATAGTTGGGAGAAAGTTAGGGGTGGCCAAACAAAAACGTGGCATCAGGCCACAACGTCACTAACTTCTTGTCTTAGCCATGTTGGTAAATGCAGACTACTTGGTTGGGGTTCGAGTGACTATCGTAACCAATAGTTGAAGACCGTGTGTGACGTGGCTCAGAATCGATCAAAATGGTGCAGGTGTATACACTCTCTGTCTTCCTTTAAACTGAGATTAAAATTGCTATATATCTTTCTACGAACTAATCCTTTCTTCCTGTACTATGTCCTTATATGGAATCTTTCTTTTATATATTACCACCATTGAATTTGCCACTTCTATGAATCGAGTGTTCATCTTGTTGTGCCAATGCAGTATGGCAACTTGGTACGATGCACATATGTGCCTGTTCCTACGTTATAACTGACTGACTGACTGACAGTACACTAATAAATAAAATATTTCGGAATTAATAAGTATCAGTACTTGCTGATGAAATAACATACAAAATGAATACATGTTCTAGATCTACTTATTATTTTCATTCAAATTATAAATAACTAATTTGGAATATGCGAAATTTATGATTAGTAGTTCAAGAGAGGTCGTTCCAAATAGTTTTAGAAAAGAAACTTAGTAATCTTTAATTCTAGGTTTCACATATTTATGGAAGAGTGCTCTATCTTTTACTCATAGTAAAAAACATAAAGATACTTATTATTTATTTAATCACAGACCATGTATATGTAAATATGTGAAGTCGTTATGATGTCTTTTTTCTTCTTCTGTAGGCTGATATCAAACAGTGCAATCTTGCAGAAAATGATTTTAAAAGTACGTAGAATGGTTCGCTCTTTTGTAATGTTAAAGCATAGTAATTAACCTTTGATACTGTATCTTTATAATTTATCGATTACAAGTTTATATTTACTTATTTATTACTGCCCCCAAATGCCCTGGTACTGCCGAGAGTGGAGAGAGTCCACTCTCCCTCTCGAAATACTCTCACACGGCCACGCGTATACAGCCTCTGGCAGGGAAGTCCTACTCATTGCGTTCTCGTGGCGGGGGTGTTTACGAAATTGAGAGGACGAAAAGCGAATGTCCGGCGCTTTAACCGGATCCCAAACCAATGGTGCACATGGGCTCCAGTATCCTGCGGGAACAAATGGCGTATGAACCAATCGTTGGTCATCGGCTACCATGGGACTGCATCTCCTCACGATGCTCCACTGCCTTGTGGGTTAGACTTTTAGGTCAAAGGCTCGGAGTGTGGCCCCCTAAGAAAACCACCTGTTTCGGTCTGGGCACCTGGGCAGTATCACAGCCCACACACAAATAAAATGAAAATGACGATATTGACTGAGGATTCTATTCACACTTCGATTAACAGTCAAACAATTCACATTATTATTATTATTATTATTATTATTATTATTATTATTATTATTATTATTATTATTATTTACAACGTCATTTATTCACTCTGTTTTATTCCCACTCAGTCTGTCCTTATTTTTCGACTTATACAGTAGCTCGCCTATGATGGTAACTCGGTTCTAGCTAAACGTTCTCGAGTCACTGCCTGGTTGAAAATTGTATGCTACCACCAAATACGAATACTGAAGCAGTGTTTCGGAAACCACGTGCATCATTCAAACTGGCTGCCTTTAAGGTTCGCACACTTACGCAGGTTGGACAACAGATAGGGCTGGCTATGTCTTTGGAAAGTCTTAATATCGATGTCTGCTGTCTATCCGAGACGCGTATTCAAGACTCTGGTAAAGTACTACAAATTTGCTCTTCATCTGTCGCTTCGAAAAGCTTGTTTTACGTGCGCTTATCCGGGGACCCTGTGGCATCTTCGTCTGATCTTGCCGGCGTTGGTGTCGCACTAAGCGCTAGAGCTGAGGCAGCACTAATCGATTGGATCCCCATTAACAGTCGGTTGGTTATGTGCTGTTAGATTAGAAAGTTCCATCAAAGTGAGAAGAAATCGGGGTGAGAAACGATGTCTTTTCGTCATCTTCACCTATGCCTCGACAGATTGCAGCCCGGATGCAATCAAGGATGAGTTTTACCACCAGTTATCTGTTCTTCTCCAGAAAGTGGGTTCGACAGATATTGTAGTACTAGCCGGAGACTTGAATGCTCAGGTCGGGCGTCTAGGCACAGAAGAGAATCGTTTAGGTGGCCGATGGGGACTCGTTGGTCGCAGGTCAGATAACGGAGACCGTCTACTGCGACTGTGCCCAGACCACAACCTGTTTCTGGCTAGCACTAACTTTCGGGCACAGTGGTCGCCAATGTGCCACCTGGCGTCCTCCCTCTGCATCTCAAGCCTGGACTCAGATTGATCACATCGCGATCAGCTATCGCTGGTGTGGTTGTGTACAAGACTGCCGATCCTTTTGGAGTACCTATCTAAACTCTGACCATGCCTATGAACTTGTACATCGTTACTGAATTGTACTAAATCAATTTTTCTAATTTCTCACCTCGTTGAATTGTGTATAACCATCTCCTTTCTATCTATTTAAAATCTTTCAAATAGTTTTCATATTGTCTGCGTATCTTCAATGTTAATATAAGACCTCGAAAAAAGTGTATATCGACGTTCCACGAAAAGGCCGTGCGCGACCGGCTTCAAGCAGTTGTCCCTTGGGCTGTGCGGTCACGCTCCCAGGTCGTTAAGACTAACACTAATCCAATTTCCTTTTCAGGTTCCTCAAGAAATACCCTTCCACGGTGTGGGCAGCCGGGAAGTGACATCAGCCCTCATACCTGTAACAGCACACGAGACCAAGTTGGTCACATTCAAATCCTTCCTACACCTCCTAATACCTCTCTTATCTCTATGACTAACCCTCCTCACGTCTCTTTATCACCTCGCACCGCTAGGGCAAACGATTCGAGTACGTGGAACGTTATTCCTGGCTTCCTGAAACCACACTCTAAACTGCACGTAGGAGCTTTTAACGTCCGAACACTGTGCCAAATAGGACAGCAGGCTTCCTTAGCTAAGACTTTAGAATCCCGCGCCATCGATGTGTGCTGCCTCTCCGAAACGCGCATACAGGATCCGAGTAGCGTCATTCATTTGACCTCACCATGCCAAAATAAAGAACCGACTCAATTCACACTTCGTGTATCTGGAAGCCCTGATTCTGCTTCCCGTGGCCCCGCAGGCGTAGGTATAGCATTGTGTCCTATGGCAGAACTAGCTCTCTTAGAGTGGATCCCAGTAGACAGTCGTCTGTGCGCTGTCCGACTAAACGGAACAGTAAGGACTCGGAAAGATAGGGACACTCGTCGTTGCCTCTTCGTCGTCTCTGCCTATTCTTCCACTGACTGCAGCTCAGATGATGTAAAAGATGAGTTTTACTGAAAGGTCTCCGACCTTCTCCGAAAAGCTAGGCGCTCTGATGTAGTAATAATGGCCGGTGACTTTAATGCTCAATTAGGTAAACTAAGCGAAAGGGAAAGACACCTGGGTGGATCTTATGGTGTCGTGGCTCAAAGAACAGATAATGGCGACCGTCTGTTGGAGCTGTTCTCAGATAACCGCCTGTTCCTTGCAAATACTAACTTTAAGCATAAGGAAAAACATCTTTTAACATGGCGACCCCCTAATTCGTCCCAACGTTGGACTCAAATAGATCACATCGCTATCAGCCACCGATGTAGGGGTTGGATAGAAAACTGTCGCTCATTCTGGAGCACGTGCCTAGATTCAGATCATGCTCTAGTGCGAGCACGTATCTGTCTGCGTCTTACTGGACGTAGGAAAGACGTTGCAAGTAAACCTCTTAGGGTCCTATTTAATGGTAGTCAAAGTAAGGGTATATTTCAGGAAAAACTAGGAAAACAGTTAGGCAGCCATGCAGGTGATGCCCACCCCGATGCACCATGGAATGATATCCTTAAAGCTGTGGAAACAGCAGTGATATCTGCTAGTACGGTAACCCGTAAGGTTAGGGAGCAACACTGGATCTCAGCAGCATCTATCTCACTGATAGATGGTCGGAAACTCATTCCACCTGGCTCTGAACATAATGAGGAGCGGAGTCAGCTTAAGCGCAAGCTGAAAAGAAGTCTACACAATGATCGTGAACAGTGGTGGGTATCGAAAGCAAGAGAGATGGAAAAGGCAGCGGCAATAGGTAATAGCAGACAATTGTTTAGACTCGTTAAGGAAACCGGAATTAGGAAACCGACTGTTAGCGAAACAATCTCAGAGAAAGATGGACATATTATTCATTCTCAATCCAGGAGATTGGATCGATGGGCAGAACATTTTATTGATCAGTTCAAGTGGCCTTCAGCCACACTTCGGTTTCCCACGATCTCCAGTCAACCTGAATGGCAAGTTAGTGTAGGTCCTCCGACTCTTTACGAAGTTGAAAAAGCCATAGGAAATCTGAAGTGAGAGAGAGCAGCAGGCCCTGATAGGTTTACTCCTGAGATTTTTAACGATGATGGTTCAGTGTTAGCAGTGAGATTAACTGAGGTTTTAGGTAGAATTTGGGAACTGGACGTTATCCCATCTGACTGGTCTCAATCACTGATTGTGGCAGTCTATAAGAAAGGACAAAGATCCTCTTGTGACAGTCACAGAGGAATCAGTTTGACAAATATAGTGTCTAAAATATTAGCTTCAATAATACTTCGACGCCTAACGAAAGCTCGTGAAGAACAGACTAGAGAAAATCAGGCTGATGTTGGACCTGGACATGGTTGTATAGACCAGATATTCACACTACGTCAGGTTCTAGAACACAGACACACATTCAGACGCCCCACAATCGTAGTATTTCTCGACCTTAAGGCGGCATTCGGCTCTGTTGATCGTGAGGTTCTATGGCAGTGTTTGTCACTGAAAGGAGTACCAAAGAAGTACAATAACCTTGTAAAGGCTCTCTACTCGAACACAACTGAACTGGTCGAGTGAGAGCTTATGGCGAACTGTCATCAGAATTGATTACCTCAAGTAGTGTTCGTCAGGGCTGTCCACTCTCCCCATTCTTGTTCAACTTTGTGGTCGACGTACTTCTAGAGATAACACTCTCCTCATCTAAATTTACAGGGGTGGAACTTCTACCGGGAGGTTCACTTGTTGACTTAGAATATGCTGATGACATAGTTTTATTTGATGAAGACGCTGACAAAATGCAGAGTCTTCTAACCACTCTAAGCAACAATGCAACCATGTTGGGGATGCGATTCTCTCCCTCGAAATGTAAAATGTTTCTTCAGGATCGGGTTGCATGATAGGTAGTGGAGTAATTGAGCGTGTCGATCACTTCACTTATCTTGGAAGTCTCATCAGCCCTTGTAGTTTAGTGTGTGACGAAATCTCAGTAGGGATATAGAAGGCTCGACTAGCTTTTACCAACTTGTGTCATTTATGGCGTAGGCGAGATATCCGTCTATTAACCAAAGGACGTGTTTACTGTGCAGCAGTTCGTTCCGTCCTACTTTATGGCAGTGAAACATGGCCGGTAAGAGTAGAGGATATTCGTAGGTTACTAGTATTTGATCATAGGTGTCTTCGAAGTATTGCTCGTATATCCTGGGACCATCGAGTAAGTAACGCAGTTGTTAGGAAACGGGTACTATGTAAGGATGGCAAATCAATTGATGAAGTAGTGAAACTTCATCAGTTGAGATGGCTGGGACACGTGTTACGTATGTCCAACGACCGACTGCCTCGACGTGCGATGTTCAGTGGTATAGGAGTAGGTTGGAAGAAAGCTAGGGGCGGCCAAACCAAAACATGGCACAAATCCATGAAGTCACTGACAAGTGGACTGAGTCATGTTGGTAGGTGTAGACTACCTGGTTGGTGACCGCGAGATGATAGCAACCGATGGTTAGAGACCCTGAATGACATGGCTCAAAATCGTTTGCAATGGCGCAGGTGCATCCACTCTCTATGTTCTCCCAAATTCTAATCTTCTGAATTCTTCATGTCCCTTTTTTTCCTCTTTCCAAATTTATTTCACTGGATTATACTCTATAAATAACATCTCCAAACCCTAGTCTTCCCGATTACTGCTTATACTCTTATTACCTCTACCACTACGGTATTTGAATCGACCACTGCATCTCTGTGCTAATGTGGTATGGCAACTCGAACTGATGTACGTACGTACTAAGTTCTACGTTGTTACTGACTGACTGACTATATGGATGTAAATGTAGTGTGTTTTTTTACTGATTGAAATCATGAGTCAATTGAAGCTAGACCACCATGGAAAACGTGGAAGCACTCGACAGCCGTCTCGTCCTAGTATGTGACTCCTCAGAAGTGTGCATCCTCGATCCCGCACCCCGCGAGATTCGAACCGAGGACCTGTCAGTCTTGCGCCAGGCGCTTAACCAACTAAACCAATGAGCCGACATCCAACGATGTTAATGTCTAACTTCAACCAATCCACGAAGTTGCGCCACCGTACACCATTGTCTTCAGTGAGTTAATTTCTCACAACAGACCTGGTTGAACTCCACTGGTAACGGCTTCTCACTAGAACTCCAGGAGTATCTCTTGAAGTCAGTCACCACTAATGAGCAGATGACTATTATCAGAATGGATTTTAATTTAGTATCATCTATAGTTTTATTAATTTAGATTAAAATACTAAAAATAAATCAATCCTCTTTTCTTTTTTTTAAGAGAAAAGTAATGAAATTTCAAAGTTTTTTGAAAATTCTCATCTTGTTTGTCAAGTACAAGATTTACTCAATAAATATCTTAATTTAGAACAATATTATCTTTATGTGACAATGATAAAGGTGAGTTGTTTTCTCCATTATACGATATCTATTGTAAGTGTTTATGGATAAATGACTATATTTTGTATGTTTTTATTGAATTCATCTATAATCGTTTAGTAGCTTTCCCACCTTGAAACTGTAAACCTTTGTCACTCATTACTTTAGTTAACTAAACATCTCCACTTCGGTATTCAACAGCAGCTCTAATAACGGTGTATAACTATATGTGGATTCTAAGGAAAGAATATTTATTTACAACTTACTCTCTATGAATTAAAGTATGTTTTGTTTCTAAACCTGGTTTTGTTGAGTCGTTGAAGATATCGGACTTTACAATTATGTTTACTTTCGGTTCTGGCGCATATGTAGACTGAATAGAGGATTTTACCTTTAATATTTCAATTCATCGTTCTTGATAGGCTTCAAATCACTTCTGCTTTTGCAGCAGCAACAATAACTACATTTGATCAAATGAAATAGACAATTTTCTTCTGATATACTTGGATTTGTTCAGATGGCAATAACATACTTGGGGATAGTAATCAATCTTAAACTACTAAAATGCATAATCGCTAACTTTACTGTAAAGTTTCTGCTAATGTTGACTAGAAAATTGATAGATGCCTTAATATTACATTATTCTGCTCAATCTAGGGATAAAAATATTGTAGTTGTTATTTGACACCTTTACTAACAGTTCGAACTCGTGATTTCTTCACTGGGTTGTTAGTTTCACCCTAAATAGATGAACATCATTTCTAATCTGGATTTTTTCAATTATTTGTTTTGCAAGGCATTAAATTCAGATGAAGTCGACTCATCTAGTAATATATGGTGCTTTATTGACGATGTGTTTTTCATCACTAAGAAAAGTCTTGTGTAAGTTACAATTTTTTCGTTGTGAAATGTATTAACTTCAATTTAGTAAGGTAACATATCTGTAATGACCCAGCTCTGATGATTTTCTCCAAGCGTCAAGGTCTTAGTAGTGTATTTCATGTTTTCAGGAAATTCAGTTTTCTTAATTGACGGGAATGATTACGCAGTATAAATGTGGCCATTCATTCAATCAACTACCCGTAGTATTGTAGCTTTCTTATATATGGTGTATTGTTTTGTGGACTGTGGATTCTGATGATCAATCACATTGGCTCTCTCCATCCTTCAGTTATTTATCCTATCACTGCATACACTACCGAGTGTCATACGATTCCTGTCAGTTTTATATAAGGATCAAATTAGGAATTTATTGGAAATCTGACGTAAGACGAAACGTTTTGTCTGCCAGCGTTAACCATCTTAAGGGATTTTCATAAAATCTGATGAGTCTTGCGAATTGAACGCTGTATTCGTTTCCCAAGCTATTCTGTAACCCCCAAGCTAGAACTATGCAGCAACCTGAACAACGAGGGAGAAGACGCAAAGTATGCGAGAAGTACTTTACTACAAGGTTCATTTTAACACAGAAAATATAGGGTTTTTATAGAATTGTTGAATGTCCTTGGGTTGCTCGAAGATTCTGGAAAGCAGTATAGCAATCAACCAATCAGAACCTCTACATTTGACGTTCCACTTCTTTGATATTTTTGGCTAAAACTTCCAGTGAACGCCGATTGGATGAAACGCTTCTTAGTGTTTCCTGATCCTTGCTTGTCTTTTGCAAGAAATTTTATGGATCACTCCAACAAAATCATGTTGAAATATATGATCGTTCATCACTAACCATTAAATAATTAATTGGTAGTTCCTGTTATATTATGAGGGGCTACTACTTCTTTATATTATTGTATCTCAGTGGTCAAATTTTAACTGCTAATGATTGTTAACATCGTTATTGCATCTGTTATCCGATTGATTTGATTTTGTGACCAGATTCCATTTACTGTAGTATCCATCAGTGGTTTACCAGTTTAGTATAAGATCATCTCTTCAGTAATCGGTTTGTACGGATTTCCCCGACGACATTGGTTAGACGAATGATCCACTTAACGAGGTGGAAGTCCTCAAGGAACTCCAACTCGTGGAGCGCTACGAGTCGCCAGGCCCAGATCACTTACCTCTGGCTCTTTTTAAGGATGGTGGTGACCTTTTGGCTGAGGAACCAAGTTTATATATTTCTACTATCAAAATACATTGTTTTGAAACTTCCAATCTTAAAAGTAATTATATGTATGGTATATTCAGATACTAGTCAATGATTGAATATTTATTGTAAAAACACCAACTTCAGTCATACTGAAATTATTTTTTCCCTTTTAACAGTCGATCTCTTTCATCTGGTAATGTGGATACTATTTGTGCTATGGTGAATCATAGTTGTTCAATGCTAATTGATCTTATGGTAAATGATTTTCTGGGCAACGTTATTCGTACAGGGTTTCCTTCGGGTTGGGTACAAGATGCATACAGTTATGTTCAGAATAGTGTTGCTGTGGGTAAGCTAGATTCCTCTGCTAAGCTTTTAGGAGTCCCATATAACACTTCTTACAAAAAATTGATTTCATAGGGAGTTCTTGTTATTTGCCTCTTTATATACAATAAGTTCAATTTATCTCTACCAAATATCAACATATGAGTGAGTACTTTATATGTATTCATTCTCAAACGTTTTACTACAGCGTTACCGAATTACGGGAATTATGTCTTCGTTTGATTAATGGTGGAATCCACAACACATGTTTCTTCCCATCTGGGACTCGTCAACTGGATTAGTCTACATCCTTTTGTTAAAGTTCTCACTGCACCCTGAACTCAGTAGGAACTACTTCAAACTATAGAGCAGTATCCAATCAAACACTAAGTTACGATAGAGACCATTTTTCAAGTACTGCAATATTCTTTTTAGTTATAAATGTTTACATTTTACTGTTGTTGATATTCAGAATAAATTAATCAGTGTCTTTTGGTATGTGGTCTTCATGATCTGTTATCAGTAATGAGATACAGGTCAAGGATTTGTACACCTGAGAACTTTATAAAAATATTATAAAACCTTCATATTTCGTATTGGACTCACTTACTTTAATGCGCAGATCATTCATAAATTTGATTAAAATGTCAAATGCATAAGGTTGGTAATAACTACTTCTCTATGATAGTTATTTATTACTTTCATATCTTACTCCACATTTCTGCAGTTGATTTTATATCTAGATTTCCTAATTCTTCTTGAAAAAAACATGTCTAAAAAATGGAGATATATACGTGGTAGTTAAGAGCTTTTCATATCCATCTTTTTGCCTGTTGTATCATTTCACTTCCAAATAGAAGTGTTGCTTGTATTGCTGTAAGACGTTAGTAATAAAGTTAGTCGATGTTTTAGTAAATTGAATCTCACAATTTCATAATTAATTTAAATTTATAATCAAATGAATTTTCTATGATAAACATATTGTCTAAATTTTTCTTATGCAATTACTTTTTCCCCCCATCTATTTATTCATCTTAGCTGGTTCACTTAGTTCTTCTTCATCCATTGTCAATGTTCCAACAGTATCATCATTTAATATGATTGGACCTAATGCACTTACACGATATCATTTTCTAGTTACTCTTAATAGTATTGAAGCATCTCAAAAAGATTTATTGTCTCTTGTTAATCATCTTGAAAGTGAATTAAATTTACTTTATCAAAATCAAGAAATCAATTCACAAAAACTTAATGTATGTTCTAACTTTTTCTTATTAGTTTAAGTGTTTTTAATAATGTACATTTTGTTTTCAGTTCATGTTATTAAATCAGTTGCTTAGATGTGGTATTTTAACAGAATTTTTATCGCTGCTACGTATCTGTGTATATTCCCATTTTTATCATTTAATGAAACAATAAATAGTCAATTCCACTTTTGACTAGACTATAGTGCTTTAGCTTATAGGTTTATGTTTAATAGTGGGATCTGATAATAAGTAATAAGTAGGCCACTTACTAGTATTCTCCATCCAACTCTTTCCTCGACAATCGTTTCCAGTTACTATTAGTGCTTTTGATGTCTGCTTCCAATTCTCTATGCAATATGTTCTTTGGCCTTCCTCTTTAATGTTTCCCTTCAGGATTCTAAATTGGCGCTTGCCTTGTGATTGGGATCCGTGCGACTGTCGTAACCAGTGGTTAATGACTGGGTGAAATGGTTCAGAATTGTTCTCATTAATTACCTCAAATACATTCACTCTTTGTCTTCCATTAGGTCTTAAGTTTCCTAATTACCTTGGAAATATTTTATCCCATGAATCCACACTTTGCCTAATTTTTTCTATTACTAACAATACTGTTACGAATTAAAATACTGTAACATCTCTCTGTCCTGGTGCGGTGTAGAAACTTGAACCAATGTACATATTTGTCATGTTCTAAGTTGCTTATTACACTGACCATTGAAACTGTTCCCAAAGAAGTACGAGCTTATTACAAACATTTTGGAGTTGCACCAACTTACTGGATACGGTGAGTTGTCAAATCATGATTCCAAACTGGTAGTATACATGATCTCCAATATCCAAAAAGCTTTTTAATCACATACTTCTTTCTATATGAAATCATAATTTACTCGCCTTCCCTAGTGATAAAATGTTTGAATTGCAAAGAATGTCAAACAATTGTAGTAATTAACTTGAAACAATACCAAAGAATAATATATCCTGGATTCATCTTCCATTCACTCCTATTTAATATCATTACGTTGAATATCATATTTCATTCCTTATAATTCTCATTTCCTTTGTTGTCTCTATCGGATTGATTTATTCATGTTTTTCTCTTTTTTTTTCTCTCATCTAATTTAAGATGTGTATCACGGAATTAAAAGTTTCTATCTCAGATCAACTTCAAGCATTACTTGATTCTGCATTCGAGTATCTTTCAACTAGTGTTATTCAAAGTCAAGTAAAAAGTTTGTTAAATGTTTTCAAATCATTGAAATATGATTTAACTGAGGTAAGAGTATAAAGCATAATTTACTTTTATTTTCTTCTATAATCACCATAATCTATTTATCCCTTATATACTTCCATTCCAAGTGACAGAAAAAAATAAAAGTTTCCTTTATCAATATTGTAAATTTATTATTCTAAATGTGTGTGTTAAATTGGGATTGGTTGTTAAGACGTTCAAACATCATAAACTCACTACCGGGTACTTGACTTCAAACCATAATTCATGTGAGGGCTAGTCATATGACCTAGTTGCCCAGACCGAGTTTTTTTTAGGCTGGGCTCAGAATTGGAACCCAATAGCTGAAAGCCAAATCTCTTAACAAGTTAACTACCGTTTCAGACAACGTCCTTTTTATTTGTTCTTACGTCGTAGTTATCGGTTTTACTAATACTTCGTCTATATTGTCTTCGTGATAGTGTGGAATATTTTGGCTGGTAGAATATTTCGTCATATGTTGTTTTTTACTACTCTACAAGTGTTTTAAAAGTTTTAGACTATTAAGGTCTTATAGCTTTGATGTTTTAATCTTGAACATAGGTTATAGTTACCAAGGGAAATAATGGTTTTACTTACGTAGTCAACGTATAACTACTATTATAGAATCTCTAGTAGAATAGTACCGACTGTATATTTCTATTTCTCTGCCTGCAAATCTTGATTCACTGTCTTTGTTGTACAGATTCATTAGTCCCTGAGCTAGTTACAAAGAATTTTTTCTGTGATAAGTGATGATAACCTGGCTCACGTCTAATAAAGTTGTATGAATTGTCTTCAGTTTGTAAGTTTACTTTGTTGCAAGAAATTGTATGTAGAAGAGAATGTGAACTAATGATCAAAATAGCTTCAATTTTCCAATTTGTATGGACATTTTACAATAACCGGATACATTGCTAACAGTTATGAATTGAAGAAAGATGTAGATCTTTGCTTAGTGAATATGAATGAGGTTCTTGTGGTTATGTACCAGTGAGAAGGCCTGTGAGATTTATGTAGTTATTACAAGTATATTACTTATGAGTACCTACCAATTTATCGCGCAATACTCCTGCCAGTGATTTATGTTTTACTGCCAACCTAATTTCTTATCATTGATAATGTACTTATTGTTCGATCTGTTATACTACTTTGGTCATTTTTTTATTGTGTACTGAAAGTATTGATACTAATTTCATCGCCTTGAATATCAGTTTGTAACCTTAACCTAAGGATAGTTTCAACTCACGACATGATGACTGATCAATAACCTCGTGTTACATGTACCATTCTTATAATAATAATAATAATAATAATAATAATAATAATAATAATAATAATAATAATAATAATAATAATAATAATAATAATAATAATAATAATAAACAATAAATTTGATAGGGATCGTTCATTAGATTCTTAATGACATGAATTTTCTTAGTTATTTAATTATATTAATAAGATAACAATATTTATTTGGTGAAACCATTTTCACGATATGATTTCCTCCGTTTAATTTTAATTTTATTTCAGGAGGATTTAGATGTATTCTCTGCTAATGATCGATGGATTGAATCATGTATAGCTCATACAGAAGATTTTCTCAAACCATTTAGGGTATTCAAATTTCATATTGTAGTTATTTTTTATATTTATAATTATGTCATTTCTATCATTGTAGTTATAGAATTTGATTAATACACAAATTTACATAAATCGTTTTTTACAAGAATGATTTGATAATAATTCTGGGAAAACTAATTATAAGTAAATTATATAGAATTGACTAGCATACACCTTGACTACATAATTGTTCACATTGACAACTATTTGATTTGTTCAAATTCAGCATTCATGATTTCATAACTAGATTATTCTGTTGTTTTTTGTTTCATAAAGAGATATGTTTATCAAATTAGCATTAACTGGTGCTCTTATTATGGTCTACTTTATTATTATTATTATTATTCCAAAGTGATCATCCATGATACTAAATGGATTGAAGAATAAGATCTTCAGCACTCATGACATGAGCAACATATTCACCAAATTTGATTCGTACACTTTAGCTACCATCTTTATTGATTTTATAATTTCAGAGTTATCTCAACTATTCACTTTATTAGTATAAAATGATATATATCTGTATGTAAAATGCAGAATTTTGAAAGACTCAATAAGTTTCATTGACTTAAGAGTATATGTACGTAGTTCTTAGTATTTTATTCCCTATAATTTATATCTATTATCGTCTAATTAGTCAGTCAGTCAATCAGTCAGCTACAACATAGGACCAGGCACATATATACATCCATCCAAGTTGCCATACCTCATTAACACACCAAGATGAACACCGGATTCATAAAAGTAGTTAGTTCAGAGGTGGTAATATATAAAAGAAAGATTGCATATAAGGATATAGTACAAGAAGAAAGAATTAGTTCGTAGAAAGAAAGATATGAAGCGATTTTAATCTCTTAGTTTAAGGGAAGACAGAGAGTGTATACACCGACGCCATTGTGATCGATTCTGAGCCATGTCACCAAGAGTCTCGAACCATTGGTTACGATAGTAATGCGGACCCCAACCAAGTAGTCTGCATCTACCAACATGACTACGACTAGAAGTTAGTGACGTTGTGGACTGATGCCACGTTTTGGTTTGGTCTTCTAGTTAGTGACCCTTTATCACGAAAAGAAGAGTACTTTTCGTGATAAAGGATCATGACTTCTAATAATCTGTATATGCTTCCGAACGATTTTTGTATAGTAAAGATTAAATGTTTTGATTAAAATGTACAATAATGAGTAGCTGCTTATTATTATTCAATGAATTGTTTGTTTCTTTTGTTTGTATTCTTATTTGTAGTCTGTTCTGTCAACTGAGAATAACGATCGATTTGTATTAATTCTCATAAATGAAATTTTGCATCAACTTGATCAATTTATTCAAAGGAAATCTTTCAGTAGAGTAAGTCACTATGGAATATTTCTATTTTAATGTTCAGTTTTGTTTTTATGCCGTTTTTTCTTCTTCTTCTTTCATACTGAATTTTTATTCCATCTTTTCTTTTTCACTTTTTTATTTCAAAATAGTTTGGAGCTATTCAACTAGAAAAAGAATATCGTAATTTGTTTGCATATTTGACATCAATATCTTACAGCTCTTTGCGTGATTATTTTACGCGTAGTTTACAGATTTGTAGACTTTTAAACTTGGATCGAGTAAGTTCAGAATTATTTTCCTATTAGTTTAAAGATTTTAATTATTATTATTATTGGATAAATATCTATAGAAGAATTCTAGATTATAAATGAATCTTCTGAGTAAACTTATCTTGATTTTAAGAAATGTAAAAGAAAATATTTGTTTGAATAGATCACCTACTCAGGAAAAGTGTATATTTTTTAAGCTTCGAGATTAGTCTCAGGTACTTACTTACGCCTGTTACTCCTCGTGAAGGAACATAAGCCGCTCAACAGCATTTGCCATCCAACCCTGTCCTGGGCAATCCTTTCCAGCTCCTTCAACTATTGTTATCTAATGAAGAAAAACTTATCACAGTCTTTTTTTCTCAGCATTGATAATGTTGTTTAGTTTCCTGTTATCCTAAAAGTTCAATTATAAGAAATAGATCAGTCCATTTTTGTTTGTTATACTTTTGTTTTCAATGTGTTTGGGGTTTTCCAGATTGAAGAAGTACATTATTATTGGAATAGTTCTAATTGGCGTCTTACTGCACATGAAGTCAGAAGTATTCTATCTCTAAGGTTAGTTTCAATTATATATATATATATTAAGAGGCTTGATAACTTCTTATTTCTTTGATTTTAAGGGATTATTCTGTACTAGATAATCTGATTTAACATAGTTGAATTGGTAAAAGTAGGTTAATCAGTCAACGTGGTCTTCTATCTTTGTCTTTTAAAGCAAACAGGGTATTCGTTAGATGATTTTCTAGCCCGTTGACCCGTCATCATTCGGATTATGAAAATTCGAACCTATGACATAGTAACTTCATGGACTGATAAGAATTTTTGGTTTGAGCTTCTTAACCGTCTTCTAACCTGCTACAATTCTGTTCATTATTAGATATGGGCGTAAGCATTGACTAAAGTAAGCGTTAACATATGTGATAGTCTTATTTCATCGAAATACCACTCGCTTTTAGGACCTTACGCTTAACTACAACAATATTGACTCTGTTGTTCTAACCTACGTTATAACGTCACATAGAAGGCATTTGTGATGGAATAATTTGAATAATTTTTTCTGGTTAGCGTTTTTTTAGCGAGTTAGTTTTCTAAGGGATGGAGTCGCTAACCCCATGCCCAACCCTCCTCCTTCATCCAGACTTCAGACCGGCAGTAGCCCCCGGAGGGACTCCAGACGGAGTTTGTGATGGAATACGTGAAACCTATACGTGTCCAGTTTAAGTAGCGGTCACTTTCAGTATAAGTTAGTTTTTTATTGATATCTTCCATAAGCTTTTTTCAGGTTTACAATATATATATGAATTCTATTTTAATCTTTCTTATTCAATCTATTTTACAGACGTGATTTTGCTGTAAATGAAATTCGTGCACTTAAACTACAATGATCTTACGTTTTGTCAGTTGTTCTCCTTTCTTTTCTTCTCTTGTTTTTATTTTCTCTAAATGTTTTTGTTTTGTTTTTCTAATTTTTACAATCTAATAAAATTTATGGGATATCCCAACTGTTGTTACCATGGAATTGGTGGTTTTTACAAATTTGATAGAGTTGAATTAGAGGTTTTCTTTTTTGAGTCATGAATTCTTCAAATTCGGCAACAAAATTGACTAACTATTCATATTAATATTATTCATGAATTTATCATCAACACAAATGATAAACTTGGAAAATTTAGAATTACATTAGTCGATAATAATTGAATTACATTAATTGTGAATACGGTACAAAACATTGACTGGTCAAACAATGTCAAATCGTTTCATAGAAGTCATAAGCGAACCAGTTAACGGAGTGTTAGTTTTATTGATGAATATAAAAGTGATTTATGCATGGAACGACCTGATGATCTTTCGAAATCCTACTGACGGTGATGATATTAATTAAGGCACGAAAAAAAACACTCGAATAATTTCATCTTTTTCATACAACAGAATTAGTTAAGTACTTTTAGGGGATTCTCTTTGTATCCTTTCTTTCGCTTAGATATATATACATATATATAATCGAATATAAGGAAGTTTCTAGAAATACTAGAACAAGGTCAATCGGGCCAGTTTAGCTACAGTGCTTCATTTTTATTCTGACCATCAAGAAAACGGATTATTGTATATGACATTGCTATGGTAATTATGACTGATGTGTTTACGAAAGCTAAAGTGATTTAAAAGTGTTTCATAAAATTGTAACTAACTTATGTTTACCACAGGCTTACAGCTAAATCGTGCTGAAACTCAAGTATTTTAGTGGATACACTCTACTTTGTATTATCTAATGATCGTTGAGAAATATGTATCTTTATTCGTTTCAGTGTTTTATAAAACAATACGAGATGAAATTGCCTAGAAAATAAATGATTCGCACGAGTCAGTCTATAGTTGCATTTCCATATATATTCAGTTTGAGCATAACAAAACGGTTCCTCGAATTGAAGACAGTCACGCTCGTTGACTAGATATTCCATATTTTATTGGAAGATCAATAGTCTTTTTTTACAAAATGCTTTAAGTGTTGTGGTTTGTGTAATTTGTAGACGATATTCGTGAATTATTGACCGCATTGGCTTACTTTGAAATAAATTGGTAAGTCTCCGTTGTAAAATCGTCACCGGTTGGACTCAACTAGTTTGGGATTGATGCAGTCGTCACCAATAAGATTAAATGATCGTGTCACTGTTTTTGCTACTGAATGATGTTAGATTTGGTATATTGTCGAACCCCCGCCTAGTTGTCTAATAGCTAAGTGCTCTCTTCGAGATATATGACCAACCTGTAACGAAAATATTTTATACACATAGTTCCTTTTTATTATCATAAATAGAGCAAGAACAAAGATTGGTGCAGAATAATAAATGAATTCTTTTTTTTTATTTCGTTAGGTTCTCATCAGTTGCTTACAACCTGAAATATTTAAAATTCAACATTATTACAGATATTGACATATTTATACATAAGATGGTGATTAAGGATCAATCCATGTGTATGATGATGTAGCAAGCAAAGATTCAGATAGAATTAATGAGCTCATAAAATGTTTGATTCGAATAAATAACTAAAGTTAGAGAGGGAAAGTTCCAGGACTTTGAAATAGTGATTAGAACTCATGAAAATAGATTAATGGTAATAAAGAAAATATGAATTGAAATCAATCAATTATGTATGATGTAATTTAAAAGAGTTGGAGTAATGACGCAATAAATAAATAGAGAAATAAATGAATAAAAGGGGTTATTGTTACCAGGGTAAAGAAAGATTTATTACTGTCTCTTTTTGTATACATAAATCTGGTTTTAAACGTTTGATTGCTAACGCTTCAGCGAATTTCAAAAGGTTCGAGTTTGACTGTTTGTTAATCACCTTGAAGGATTTCAGTATATCAACTTCATGTCCTGTATCAAGGAGATGTCTTGCGATGGCACTGTTGAATGCGTTCAATCCATTTAATCTTAAACTTTTCGGAATATGTTCTTTGAATCGGACGTAGACTCTCCTTTCTGTTCTACCAATGTAACTGCTTTGGCAGGCACATGTAGACTATTAAATTATGGTGGGATTTGATTAAATGTTCTTCTGGGCAGTATGAACATTGCTGTATATTAAAGTAAAACCTATTTAGGGTCTAATATATATATATATATAATCTTTACAAAAATAACCAAACTCATCACTACTCGCTTGCTGATTTCACATCTAAAATCTGAAATGTTCGAATAATGGAATTTCCGTGTTGAAAACGATCATCCATACACAGAACACTGACGAAAAACTGTAAGCGAATTCAATTCAAATCTTGAACTAATAATTATGCAAGTAAGAAAATCAATCATTGTTGTACCTCGAACTTTTTTTTACACCGGAAATAGCATGTTTATTATCATATAACACTCAGTGCTCGGTTTATTCACAGTGATGTCTATTTAATTTGTTTTTTATAAACACAAACATTTTTCCCAAGAGGCATCAACTATATATGCGTTACATTTTGTCATTCGATTTGTATGAGGGCTGGGATACTGCCCAGGCGCCCAAACCGGAGCAAGTGGTTTTCTTAGGAGGACATACCCCAAACCTTTGAACTAAAGGTCTAATTCACAAGGTAGTGGAGCAGCGTTAGGAGATGCAGTCCCGTTGTAGCCGGTGATTAATAGGTTCATACACCATTCATTCCCTCCTGAAGACTATATGGAACATTGATTTGGAGTCAGGGTTATCCAACTTCCTTAGGTGGACCCGCCAACCCGGTTAAAGCGCCGGATGTTCACTTCTCATCCTCTCGATTTCGTAAATAACACCCCCATTACGAAAAGGTAGTGAGTAGGATTTCCCTGACTGGCTGTATATGTAAAGCATTTCAAGAGAGAGAGCGAACTCGACCGTACTAAGGTATTTGGCTGTTCTGCAGTCTATAGGACATTATATGTGGTGTGGCAAGTCAGATGATCCAAAATAATTAATTAAACGGTCACCACAAGCAACAACGTCTTTTGAATACATCAAGTGAAGTCGCTAACGCGTAGACGAATTTATAGCGTATTTAAATTTAATTCCATGAACTATCTCATATTTTCTGACTTCTAGAAATCTACGAGACATTAATTTGTATTGTATAGCCTTTATTCCGAGATCTTCAGTTATTCCTAATCATACTAAATAAGCGAAGCAGAAGTGGTCTTGCTAATTTCAACCCCATACAGAAGAAGGTTGGATATTTGTTCAGCAACCTCATCCCATAGAAAACAACCTTGCTAAAAAAAACTCTAACCAGAATAAACAATTTAGACCATTTCAACTGTGTTCTCCAAGTTGAAGCATCTTTATTCAAAAGAGTTATGAAGTCTCATGATATAAGCTGAGATTCTTCAGAAGTCACAAAACCGAATGATAGAATAGGATTAACACTAAAGAACATCAAAGTAACATATTTTATACACAGTGGATGGATTTAATTTTTTTTTGTTGTAAACATTTTTTTATACACTAAGAACATGGAATGATGCAAATAAAAAGAGATTCGGAAACATTTTTGTATTGTACAATCATCAGGCATATAAATTCATATATTCAATCTCGTTAGTAACGAACGAAATAGAAACATAATTCTCTTTTTCTTTTTTGTTTTTTTTGTTGAAAAGAAAATGTTTTTGTCATAGATTTTTTCTTCACACTTTCACTCAAATCAATAATGATATCGCGTTTTATTCATTACATTTTGAAAATAAAAAATGTATCTTGTACACTATACAACGATTAGGGTATTTTTTCAAACTATTCAAATTATTGATCGAAATCAATAAGATTATAATTTGATTTTTTTAAAAGAATAGTAATATCTAATAATTGAGTTGTTGCTACCTTGACGTGGAGGTCGGGCTTGCCTGTCGTGATGAAGCGACCGAGCTATACTGGTTGGAACAACCGTTTCTCAAGGTTCTACCATATCAGACAGGTCGGTTGAAGAGCGGTAAGACTAAAAGCAACAAACCCAAGATCCGAAGGCAAAGACGTACTGCTGAATGTACAGAGCTGTGAAAGCAGTAGGGTGTTTCCTTCAGACAACCAGCATGACAACGATGCTGCCTTCCCACAAGAAGAGGTGGTGTTAGAAAAGGTCGATCCTAAAAATGCACACCTCGCCTTACCCCACGGATATCCGTCTCCGGCGGTAAGATTTCAACAAGTACGAGCTAACACGAAAATTACTCACAAAAATGTCGTGTGTTACCGACCTCAAGCAGTTGTCCTTGGGCACAGTGGTCACACTCTCAGGTCACTAAGACCACCTCTAATCCACTTTCTTTTTCAGGTACCTCCAGGACAACCCTTCCACGGTGTGAGCAACTGGGAAGTGATAACCGCCCTCATACCTCTAACATCACTCAAGACCACTGTATTCATAATCAACCTCCATCTTCAATTCCTATTATTCCTCATACATCGACATTCAACTCTAAACTTCCTTTTTCGGCTTACCCCTCAAGTGTCACCATAGCCAACGATTCTAGTGCTCAAAACACTGTCCCGGGTGTACTGAAACCTCGCTCCAAACTACATATTGAAGACTTCAACGTACGCACACTATGTCAAATCAGTCAGCAGGCCTCCTTGGCTAGAACCCTGGAATCTTGTGCCATTGATGTATACTGTGTCTCCGAGGCACGCCAGTTCTCGTGGACTGGCAGGCGTGGACATAGTACTAAGTAGAGGGCGGAACAAGCACTGTTAGAGTGGATCCCCGTCAACAGTCGTCTATGTGCTGTTCGGCTAAACGGCTCCGTAAGAACTCGGAAGGATAGAGACACACATCGTTGCCTTTTTGTCGTTTCTGCCTACGCTCCCACCGACTGCAGCTCAGATGAAATGAAAGATGAATTTTACAGAAAGCTATCTGAACTTCTTCAGAAAGCTAAACGTTCAGACATAGTACTCGTAGCAGGTGAGTTTAATGCCCAGATAGGTAGTTTAAACCAAACAGAAAGGCATTTAGGTGGATATTTTAGTATTCCGACACAGCAAACAGATAATGGTGATCGTCTGCTGCAACTATGCTCAGACAATCGTTTATTTTTAGCAAACACAAATTTTAAGCATAAGGAGAGACATCGTCTAACATGGCGACCCCCTACACCAAACCAACGATGGACTCAAATAGACCATATTGCCATCAGTCATCGTTGGAGAGGGTCGGTAGAAGATTGTCGCTCATTCTGGAGTACCTGCTTGGACTCCGACCATGCCCTAATACGGGCACGCATCTGCTTGCGCCTCACTGGACGCAAAAAAGCCACATTAAAAAGACCCATTAGAACTGAGTTGAGTAACGAGAAAACCAAAAGTAGGTTCCAGGAACAACTGAGGTCAAACTCAGGTAGTTCTGAAAACGAGACTGACCCGGATGTTGCTTGGAAGGATATACAAACAGCTGTGGAAACAGCAATGAAATCTATTAGTGACTTAAACCACAGAGTTACAAAGAACCAGTGGATTTCTTCAAAGTCTATCACACTGATGGATTCTCGCAAACTCGTCCCATCAGGTTCCGAACATGATGAAGAGCGACGACAAATCAGATCTAGGTTAAGAAAAAGTCTAAGAAACGACCGTGAGCAGTGTTGGGCAATGAAAGCAAAAGAGATGGAAAAGGCGGTGGCCATAGGGAACACAAGACAACACTACAGACTAATAAAAGAAACTGGAATTAATAAGTCAAGTTTAAGTCAGACTATTTCGGAAAAAGACGACACTCATCTCCTCCCAGTCCAGGCGTTTAGAACGATGGGCGGAACATTTCAGAAGACAGTTCAGCTGGCCTTCAGCTACTCTACAACTACCCTCCATTCCCAGACAGTGTGAATGGAACATTGAAGTAGGTCCCCCAACTCTAGCAGAAGTTCAAAAGGCTATAGTTAATCTGAAACGAGGAATGGCAGTTGGTCCAGATGCATTGGCTCCAGAGGTCTTTAAGGATGGTGGTCCAATTTTAGCGATTAGTTGACTAATATTTTAGCTAAGATCTGGGAGTTAGACGTCATCCCATCTGAATGGTCACAATCACTTATCGTCCCAATATATAAGAGAGGGTCAAAATCATCCTGTGACAACCATAGGGGGATTAGTTTAACTAATATAGTATCTAAAATACTAGCCTCGATAATTATCAGACGCCTAACTAAGACTCGTGAACTGCAAACACGAGAGAACCAAGCTGGCTTCAAACCTGGTCGTGGCTGTATCGACCACATATTCACCATTCGTCAGGTTCTAGAACATAGGCATACTTATCGGCGTCCGACAATGGTGGTCTTTCTTGATTTAAAAGCAGCATTTGACTCTGTAGACCGCAAGATTCTGTGGCAGTGTCTGTCATTGAAAGGCGTACCTCATAAGTACATAAACCTTGTGAAGGCTCTTTACTCGAACACTACCAGTTGAGTCAGAGCTTATGGCGAACTGTCATCTGCTTTTGCAACCTCAAGTGGTGTCCGTCAAGGCTGTTCACTTTCTCCATTTTTGTTTAAGTTCATCATAGACCTATTGATGGAAATAACTTGCTCGTCTACTGAATTCTCGGGTATTGATCTACTACCAGGAGGTCCACTTATCGACTTAGAATACGCAGATGATATAGTCCTGTTTGGTGAAAACGCTGATAAAGTGCAGAGTCTTCTAGTAGCACTGAGCAACAATGCCCGAGTGTTTGGAATGCGCTTCTCTCCCTCTAAATGCAAGTTGTTGCTTCAGGACTGGTCTGCGTTAACACCTGAACTAAGGATAGGGAGTGAAGTAGTCGAACGCGTTGACAACTTCACTTATCTTGAAATTCTGATCAGCCCCAATGGGTTGGTGTCTGACAACATCTCTGCACGGATTCGAAAAGCTCGTTTGGCTTTTGCCAAATTGCGTCACCTATGGCGAAGGCGAGATATTCGTCTATCAATAAAAGGACGAGTATACTGCGCGGCAGTCCGTTCTGTTTTAATTTACAGCAGAGAAACACGGCCATTAAGAATAGAAAACACTCGTAAGCTACTAGTATTTGATAACAGATACCTTAGAAATATTGCTGGCGTCTGCTGGGATCACCCGGTAAGTAATAGTGAGGTTAGACGCAGGGTATTAGGTAATGATGGTAAATCAGTTGATGAGGTTATGAATCTTCATCGACTGACATGATTGAGCCACGTATTACGTATGCCTGAACACCGATTACCATGACGCGCAATGCTGACTAGTGTTGGGGATAGTTGGAAGAAAGTTAGGGGTGGCCAAACCAAAACGTGGCATCAGGCCACAACGTCACTAACTTCTAGTCTTAGATATGTTGGTAGATGCAGACTACTTGGTTGGGGTTCGAGTGACTATTGTGACCAATAGTTGAAGACTGTGTGTGACATGGCTCAGAATCGATCAAAATGGTGCAGGTGTATACACTCTCTGTCCTCCCTTAAACTGAGATTAAAATTGCTATATATATTTCTTTCTACGAACTAATTCTTCTTTTATTATGTCCTTATGTGCTGAGAATTCTGTATTGTACCAAAATATAATATTGAATAAAGCCATTAATAATAATAATATATATTACCATCATTTACTTCTATGAAGTCGGTGTTCATCTTGTTGTGCTAATGCAGTATGGCAACTTGGTACGATGCACATATGTGCCTGTTCCTACGTTATAGCTGACTGAATAGTTGATTTCAAATGTCAATTAAAGCTAGATCATCATGAAAAACCTGAAAGCACTGGACTTCTGTTCCATTCTAGTGTGGGATTCCTCAGCGGGGTGCACTCACTAACCTGATAGCGGGATTCGAACACGGGACCTACCAGTCTTGCGTGCAAACGCCTAAGCTCTAGACCACTAAGCTGTCATTCAACGGTGTTAATGTCTAACTTAAACCAATCCATGGTGGGCTAACTTAAATTAACTCATGAATTCAACTATTAAATTTCTATAATATCCACGAAACCCCTTTGTAATAATAATAATATTAATATCGTTGTGACACTTGAATACAATATTTAAGTGTAGTGGATATATTCAAAAGAGTTGTGCTTATAAGCCAATAATTGTTTTTATTTTCTAAATATGTGGATTTGTATCCAAGCAACAAAATTGTTAATATATTTGCAAAATACAAAAATATGCATTAGATAATTTGTTGAATCCCTTTTGGTTAAACAAATCAATGCAGTTGATTAATTCAATGTATTAAAATAGTTAGAAATTTAGCGATGGATAGTTTAGCAGTTCAGTCAGTTGTTTGACAGAAGAAATTCAAATCCATTTCAAATAAGACTTGAGATCTATTCTGGATTCAATAAGCGTGTTAAAATTCCGATGGAGGACTGTACTAAACATCTGTAATACAGTCTGCCCGACTAACTAATCATTTTTTGGCTGCAGTTTCAATTTGGCCACTAACGAATGATGATCTGAAGCGATAGCAGCTGTTCTCTGTTCTCACGTCTTCCATAGACGTTCTGAGTTTTTTAATTAATGCGTCTTTGTATGTGTTTGTGGAAACAATAGTACCACTTATAACGATTTATTGAAAGCACATAGATTTGTCAGTCTCATTATTTTTGTTCTTTTCTCCCCATTTATGTCTCCCTATATCTTTAAACAAAGTGTTGATCTCCCATTGTGATGGTCAAGTTTTTTCATGGGCCCTTCTTCAGAATGGAATGCAACCTCTCATAAAACTGATATTTGTAATGAACTTTGAGTTGGTATTTTGAAAACAAGACAAACCTTAATCATTTCAGGTAATCATTATCACGATTGTCAACTTCATCACTGATTTTCTTGATAAACGAACAGAAAGAAAACGAAAATTTAGCTACCCAAAAATGACTTAAAACCTAAACGATCGAAATATTTGCCAACGTATTAACCCTAGACCTTTGAGGATTCAAAATAAGAAAGATTGATTCAGTGAAGAGTTCTATTTTCGGAGAATTCATTTTCGAAACTGTACAATTGCAAAGATATGTACTTATTTCACATGATTATAATAATTACAATAATAATGATAAGAAAGTTCTGTTAAACATCGTAACAATGAAGTAGAATAAACAGAGATATCAAAACGTTGTTTTTATCAAGCATAAGCTCAATAATCAGACACCTTGTGAACACAGGTCACTGAATCAAAGTGGACTCTTCCCTCAGTCGTCTACAAGGTAAGTATAAAATTGTCAAAGGCAGTTTTATATTGGATCTTCTTATCACCATCAAAAGAATCTCTGGAAAAATCAGATATATGTGTCCAAAAGAAATTGGCACAACCTCTTCTTCTACCATGGTCTTAATCCTTCATAGTTTTCTCTCTTCTTCATCATTTTCTTCCACAGACATCGACTTCACATTCTATTTTCTCGATAGACCTTTTATAATGTACACGAACACACGTAGGTACAACCAGTGTGAAATATGAGAACCATACAGTAAATGCTTCATTTGCAGATTTTTATCATTTGTTTTTCACATTCTGTATGATGGTTATGAGTTTCATATTTTCTTCAACTGTAGGAATGCATCCCTTACTTTGTCAATCCTTGCATTTATATATCTGAATCAGATGATGCTTGTTGACTAATGATGCTACCGAGGTACGTGGCAGTTTCCGTATCTTCCAGAGTTCCTCCACCAAGTGTTTGCCTGTAGCTGTTCTAGGGTTACTGACTGTCTCAAACTCGGGTAAAGGAGGAGGGTTGCGGATGGGATCCGCAATCCCATCCCATAGAAAACAACCCTGTTAAAAAAATGCTAACAATCGCACACTGACTCAATGAAATTTAGTTAACATATAATACTTTAAATAAATATATACCATGGCTAACTAGTTATAATGATAAAACTAATTGTAAATAGAATTCACTTTTTAGAAAAAATACCTGCCCATGGAAACTAATCACTTATTTGTTTCTGTTTGCTTGAAAGATTCACTCAATATGCCTACCAATAGTTATTATTATGACATTGATTAAATATAACGACGAGTGAATGAAGTTAATAAATTATTAACCCATGACCTAACAGTCTCTTGCGCGAATGCTTAAACTCTAGACCACTGAACCGGCATCCAATGTCATTAACGTCTAACTTCCACCAATCCAAGATATTGCGTCACTGTCCACCAATATCTTCAGTGAGTTTCTATCTCACAACAAACCCGGCTGAACTCCACTGGTCATTGTTTCTCACTAGAACTCCAGGATATGCCACTTGAAGTCAGTCATCAGGAAGGGGTTTTATGGAGATTATTTAACTGTGTTTCACTGATTAAATTAAATTCATTCGCTAAATCATTTAATGTAAATTGAGTTTATTTTTCTACTTTAGCAATATTTTTCTTCAACGTAAACATGAAAATGATGGAAGGAGGGGGGGGAGGAGTGAATTTTTCTCTTTTATGATAATGAATTCAAGTTTACGAAAGATAAATATGTCCATGAATTAGTATAGATTTATCATCAAATAGTTAATTTGATTTGTATGAGAGGAAGTTACAAGAGTTTTCAATCTAATAAACTGAACTAATCGAATGTAGATAATAATTAATCGTAGTTGTGTGAATTCATTCATATTAAATACTGATTTATTATTTTTTTTAAAAAAAGATTGTTACATGACATAGTTACTGTTTACTTTAACCGTGTTTTGTCAATATTAGTTTGTTGTGGATGTGCACTGCTGAGGAGTCCCACAATAGGACGAAACGGCCGTCCAGTGCTTCCAAGTTTTCCATGGTGGTCTAGCTTCAACTGACTCAAGATCCTAACCATTGTTCCTTCATTTATTCATTCATTCAGTCTACTCACCTAATGAACGATGCTATAAAACTTAGTGGTTTGTTAGAGGGGAAACCTCTGTCCGACAAGTTTTTTTATTGAATTTTTTATTGATTTTGAAATAAAATTACGTACATTAAGGTAATGAGTAATGATATTTCCATGAAACGTCTAGTTAATTTACAATTCAGATTTATTTATTTTCATTTATTAACTTTTCATTTATCATGAAGATGCTTAGAGCAATTTCATAGAAGGTGTTCCTTCATCATAATAAATCATGATAAGTGTATCTGCATTCATATTTAGGATTGAAGTACATTCAGCAGTTGATTTATCAGATTCGTGTGAGCTTTTACAAGTTCTAGCACAACAGACTTATGATTCATTGAACTAGATTTAGATGATTATTGATGAATTCCGATATCACTAATGAATTGATGTCTTACTTATGAGCAGTGATTTAAAAATTTTCTAGACAATTATATTACTATTGTTTACAGTTATTAGCCGGACATAGACTGGATTAAAGCATGCTCAATGCACGATTGCTTTGATGCACGCTGATTGGGTAAGAATTAGCCAATCAGCACTAGTCGATAGTTGAAGAATACTCTGGAATCTTCTCATGTAAAAACTATAAATACACTGACGTTTTCCCTATTATGCTTCTTACTTGCATCTTACTTCCATCTAACCTTGTTATTTGGAATATAATCTCTTTCCTTTTCAACCGTGTTCTGATTTGGGGACTTGTCGAGTGAATCGGTGTCCGAGAATACTAAGCAATAGGAATAGCTGGGTCATAACCGTAAGAAAGAGATTATAACACCAGTAATCAGTTTCATTGATGTCGTTGGTTCTGTCATCTATACATTTCATTTACATTGTAATCAGAACATTGAATCTTTAGTAAATAAAGTGCTTATGAATGTTGAAAGCTGAAAACCATGGGAGCAACTTATTTACGATGAAAGTTTTGCACCAGGTTTTACTTATGCATGCTTCCGTACGTTTTGTACTCATGAATTTCTATTTTTCCTAAAAAAAAGACACTTGAAGAGCATCATAGAGTTGGTACATATATTTTTGGGTTTTTATTATTCCAAAATGGGAATTGTTATGACTGGTGGTCAACTGATATGACTGCATCATTAATTGTTGTGTGTGATCGTCGCTGACTGTTAAACCGAAATCTCTTATCATTCATGCTTGTAAATTGAGGATCTACTGTAATTCTCACGACGTAAAAGTAAGAACACAAAAAATGATATACATAAAGATTTATTAACCGGAAAACACGATGACGACAACCACCCTCATTGAAAATATACTCATTTATCTATTGATTGTACACCGATTTCGATTAATCATTAGAATGTAATCACATATATGAAAGAATATTTACAGTTATAACAAAAATCATATTCCACATGTTATGCTGTGCATAGTTCAAGTCTATTAAATACAAGAATATCGTATGTTATACAGAATAAGTTATCATACGGGAAAACAGAAAGAAATACTACATTGAGTAATCATTGCATTGAATCAAAGCGGAAGTAATCTTCAACAAAACTCATAATGAGTCATTTCAATAGTTGAAATCATGAGTCGATTGAAGCTAGACTACCATGGAAAACCTGGAAGCACTGGATGATCGTCTCGTCCTATTGTGACTTTTTATCTCGTCATAACAGGAATTAACTTTACTGGAATTCATTCATGAAATGTACATTAAAACAAGAAACATTGATTCAGAGAATTCATTTTTGAAGTTGTACAATAACTAATATCCATTTATTTTTCAAGATGATAATACTCACAATAGTGATACAACAACTTTACTGTAATCAATTTTAATTCTGGCTAAATGTTGTTAAGCCGTTTTATTCACTTGACAAACATTGAAATTCGACCAGTAATAATTCGCATCTATCATGATACTATTGATGATCACTATTTTGTCTGTATAAATGTGTACTCTTGATCACATGTGACAGTCTACATATATATCTCTCTTTAGCTTAAAATGTTAATCGCTTAAATATCACTCGATGAATTATTCTCTTTCCCATGTATATTATGTACTCGAAGCATTTGCCTTACCTAATTGAGCCTTATTTGATTTGACTGTAAATTTGCCTCTGTATTTACTCGTATATGCATATTGCCTCTGTGCTTCAAATTCACTCAATGTTCTTGTAGTTTTGTAATCTGTACTGTCTGCAACTGAACTACAGTTGTCACTTTTTATTGCCTTCTGATTTAAAACACCGTTGAGATTTATATGATAACGGTTATCAAGGGGGTGCTCCTTCACGATGAGTAACAGGCGTAAGTAAGTAAGTAAGGTTATCAAGGGGATTAATTAATGAAGCTAAGCCACTACACTGACATCGGAGTATAAACAAAAAGATCTTGACTTTATGAGATAAACAATAAATTATTCACAATTTAACTTAAATAACTAAAGACATTGATGATTACAAGAAAAAGAGAATTCAGTGAAGAAAACTTTTTCTTCTTTTCGACGAAATGATTTACTTAAACATGAGAATGTAAACATTGTCATCTTGAATAATGTCACTTGATGGGGTAACATCATTTTGGAATAAGTTCTCATCAAATTCTAAATATTCTGTGAAAGAAAGTTTGTTATGCCCCGATAAGAATAATGAGGGGTAATTTTTGGGATCCATTTGTGGACCAAATGCTATACGTATATTTTTATCGTATAATTGTTAATGAACTAAACTATTCTTATCGATTAAATGTTTAGGTATTTCTATGGTAGTCCATTGACTAAATCATCGATTAAATGTTTAAAAATACTTCCATGGTAATATCGATTATATACATATAATTGATAGATGTACGTTTTGAATTGTGTTTGTGGATCGCTATGTGATACCTCGTTTCTGGCTGTTGCACAATATACTTTTCCCATTCCAAGCTTGGACTTCTCCCTCTAGTTAGTGGGGCTGGGACGCATCAAATAGCTAGCTTCCTGGTCTTTGGTCACTGAGTCTTTGTTCTTGTTCGCAGATGAAGTGAACTCGTGATAACTTCAAACCTAGCAAAGTTTGACATTTAAATCATGGAAACCAAGCAATGCATATTTAACCAATTCACTCATAATCAGTTATATCTAACCACCTTAAATAAACAAACATAATTATATTTCCATTCAATACAATATATACTGTAATTTCATTGTAGTTCAGTTCTAGTTACAGAACTTACGTAGATTAGTTCAATTTCAAGATGACTTAATCACATGGTGACTTCAAGTGAAACGAATCGAAAAACCAGATAATGTTTTATAGAACTGTAGTTTATTTCATAGGTTATAACCTCAATCAATTCAAGACACCATACAACCATTTCCTATCGTCTTCAGTAGATCATTGACTTACATCCGACATAGCTGAACTTCAATGGCCACGACTTCTCATTAGAACTCCAGAAATTTATTCTCCATGCTAGTCACTAGTGAGCACATGATAGTTTTCAGTATAGGTATGTGGAAATTGTCAAGTTTCGTTGGAATCATAAACTGTGTTAGGGATCCTTAGTGGAAATGTAGTGGATGAGTGCTGAAGTGTAGTATATTAATTTATTGTTCAGTACAAAATTACAGAGTGCCTTCATAAAACATGTAAACCATACATTAAATACATCATTTGTACATCTTCCTTTAATTGTCCTTTACAAGCTTTATGATTCTTTATTACAATTGCACTCTGTTTTATTCCTGTTCTCTTCAAATGAATCTTTTCAGTCTTTTGACAGGCATTCCACATCCGACTGCTGCTACGTACTATTCATATCTGTCAGCATAAGTCGCATGCACCACAAAAATATATCACAATATTTCTGTAAAATGTGTTGTAGATCGTGATGAAAGTGATACTTAATCTGACTGCCTAGCTTCAATTAACTCATAATCTCAACCAATGAAATTACTATAATATCCACAAAAACCCCTTATGATATTAACCAACATATGCTCACTAGTGACTGGCTTCAAGAGGGATATCCTTGAATTCTAGTGAGAAGCAGTGACCATTGGAGTTCAACCGGGTCTGTTGTGAGATAGTAACTGAATGATGACAATGGTGGATGTGTCGCTCAATTTCGTGGATTAGTTGAAGTTAGAAATTAACACCGTTGGATGCCGGCCAAATCAGTTGTCTAGTAATTGAGCACTCATGCGTGAGTGTGATAGGTCCTGCGTTAAAATTTCGCGAGGTGGGATCGTGAGTGCGCACTGCTGAGGAGTCCCACAATAGGACGCTTCCAATTTTTCCATGGTGGTCTAGCTTCAATTGACTCACGACCATTCAAAGTTCCTGGTTTCCAGTGAGAATATTAATTAACACATTCACTTCCTAGTCATTCAAAGTGTGGTCACATATTGTGATGTGCGTACTTATATACACATAAGTAGTATATAGCGATTCAGGAATACAATATATTTCAGTAGAAGATCGAGAAGGAAATAACGGGAACGGAACGAGATTGGTACGAAAATGCAGGAACCATGAAATCTGAGACGATGGATTGATATTTGTAAAAGAAACAGTCAAGTTTGAGACGATTGATATTTTGCAAATTAACTATTAATTGTATTGTTCTGAGATTTTAGTAAGATGTTCTGTAGTTTCGTGCGTTAAGTAATGCCAAAGATATCTTGGATCAATGAATTGAGCACTTTAATACCATAAATTGAAATGCAAATTAGTGTAACAAACTTGACAGGAAAGTGCCGAATTTGTCAGTTTGTAAAAACTTTCATCCCTGTTCACTTGTCTAATTAATTTCTGAATAGTATCAGAAGGGGTTCTGCGGAGGTTCTAGTAGTTTCGATAGTTAAGATGATGAGTCAATTGAAGCTAGGCAACTATGGAAAACCTGCAAGCACTGGACTGCCGTTTCGTTCTATTTTGAGACTGCTCAGCAGTGGTCTAGTGGTTAAGCGCTCGTGCGCAGGTCATGGGTTCGAATCTCGCGAGGCGGAGTCTTGGATGTACACTGCTGAGGAGTCCCAAAATAGGACGAAACAGCCATCCAGTTCTTCCAAGTTTTCTACGGTGGTCTAGCTTCAATTGACTCATGATCTCAACCCACAGAATTATTATCTCAAGTAATCCATTTAAAAGAGGAAATACTTCAAAAAACATATAACCTTATTATATATGATTCTGTAATGATGATCATGTTAAAGTAATGATCCTTTTCAATTAGTTTTACATAAAAAAGTAATTGTGACAAATTTAATTACAAATAAATTACATGGAATAATAATAAATAGAGAAATGTAAAGCAGAAATTGGATCATTCGATGTGAATAGGTCACCATTTGAAATTAAAAACTAACTATCTGTTCTCTAAGAGTATACGTGGTTGTATTCGTATCAACATCAATCAATATACATTAAGCTGAAGTACAATAGAGAAACAAAAGGATTAGAATGTTAACTCTCTCTCACTTTTGTTTTCAAGTTATTTCCATGCAAGTTGTAGTTTGATTTTGTTTGTTTTTATGTTGCTCCCCCCCTGAAATATTGTTACTATCAATTTTATGATCTTTACTTTTGTTATGTCTAATATTTGATCTTTCCGTAGTTACTAAACGATAGGTAAATTCAATAAGTTCAACAATAAATGCTGCAGTTAATCCAATACTTAATGAACATAAACCACCAATACGACTAAGTAGTACACTAATACTTAATACTAATTTCTCTTGACTAACACGTACATCACCAGCACGACGTTTCAGAACAACATAAGCAAAATTATCACCTTGAAGATTTAAATCATTGATTGCATTCGCAGAAATCTAAAGAGAAAATCATAGAAAATAACAACAAATGTATCAAGAAGTAGTTTTGTACCTGTAATTGAATACACTAGAAATCTATAAAAGCAGAAGTACTAAGTTATACGATTATGTTAAACAGTCTAACTTGTAAAAGAGATGTGTTGTTGATGATGATGTGTGTCAAGTTTTATAGAATTATGGATTACTGTAAGTTGAACAAAAGTTAACACTATGATGATTGAACTGTGAAAGTCATTTTATATCACCTACATAGCAAATATAAAAGATTCTACTGTTTAATCTAGATCTATATATCTACTATCTACTATCATTATTTTCATATACTTATGACCGGTAGTATTTTCTATTGAGATAGAATAATAAATGGATTAACTATAGAACAATATTCAAAGGATCAATCATATATCAAAGATTGAAATCTTTAGGAAATGAACTAATCATTTATATAGTGAATTTGTTTTAAGATTTACATCGATCATCATAATGACGATCCTAACTTAGCCTTTAATGACTGTAAGAGTTTGCTGGTTTCCACCTTGAGTTTCTTAAGAGTTGTTCTACTTTTCGCTTCTTGTAGATTTCCATGTAGTTGAATTTTTCATATGAATTGTAGTTAACTGATTCATTTTATCCCTATTTTACAAAAAATCAACATCCAAATATGATTGGTTTAACACAGTATAATTCTGAGGGTTTAAACAGCTATATATTTCCTTTGATCATTTTGATTTTGATTATTACCCTGAAGAAGTCCAAACAAGTTAGCAGGACAAAACGTTGGAATTATTCAAAGTTCAATCGCTGAGATTATCTCAAATATAATTTTCACACATAATCACTTATATAGTGAATTCGTTTAAAGATTTACATTGATCATTATCTTCTAATTTGTTTACTATGAAACAAATTACTTTTAATCCTTATTGAAGTACCAGTCAGATGGTGGAGAAGATTTGTAGCTCATCGTTGATCAAAGCTTCATGTTCAAACCATCCAGCTCAGAGAACAAAACTCCATCAATACCAGTCAGATATTGTATATGAAAATGTTTCAGTGTTGTATTAAATCGCTAGTGAAAATTCATCAAGTTAATAAACTGTAAAATATGAACGGGTCTTATCTCTAATTTCATTATTGAGATTCAATAGAATTTTTGAAGTAAACTTTATTATTCACATTGGTTATCGTTGGATTAATGCACCTTTCGAATAACAGGGATTTTGAATTACATCAGTTGGTCTCTATAATGATTACAATTCCGGGTAAATAACCCCATAAAGTTGGTTCAATGTGACCAGCAATACTAAGATAATTATTATGGCATGTAAGTAGTGTTACTATTTTTAATTGAAAGAGGAGATTTCGTAATGTAACAACACGTTATTTTACAAGAAACGTTAAGTATAGTTGGAAATCTTCCATGTATGTGTCGGTATACATTATTTAAAATTGTGCTGTGTGCTACTTATATTGACATAAGTAGTATATGATGTTAATCGTGAACAGAATGTCTGGCATCAGAGAGACAATTTGTATGAAAATGCAAGAACAATGAAGTCTGAGTCATTATCAGACAATTAGTGGACATTTTGCAAATAAAGCATTTACTTTATGATTGTTCGAGTTTATTAACAAATCCTGTGGTGTTGTGTTAAGTACATCCGATTGTACCCATCCGTGTCCTGTTCACTACAAAATTAAGTAAATACTATACGATGTATCTTGAAAAGTATCGGTAAATTGATTCAAATGTTTTCAAATATAATCCGTTGCTGACAGTGCGATCTCACAAAAATTATATTCCATACCATAAAGTCATATGTTACTGTATCTAGTCAAAACTACTGATCCATTTATCAAATCCTATTGTAAACATATCCACTTAATGTTACAATTTAAACAATCCTCTGAAAAAAGATACTAGAAATAATAGCAATATTAATGGATGAAAAAGCGAAACCGAACTTTCATTAGTCGTGATTTTCAATCAACATTACTTCCATTTGTTTAATTCCATATGATCATCAGTCAGAGCAATTTTGTTCTTTCTAAACAAAGATGGATAGTGGTCAGCAGTGGAATTCAGTTTAATGCGCGTTTCATTCTATTTGGGATTCATTATCTGGATGTATCTGCGTCTCAGAGTTGATGTTTAGTCCGGGGCTCGAGTCCCAAATAGGACAAAACGTACGTCAAACTGGATTCTACTGCTAGCCACTACCCATCTTTGATTAAAAAAGCTTTTGACTTATAGCTATATCGAGGCAATCCGTACAGAATGCACATATGCGAATAAAGGACTGATCACTTGCAATTCTAAATAACAATGGAGATATACAAGTGAAACAACACCAAGTGAATTTAAACAACGACTATGTTTACACAATATAACAAAACAAAACAACACTCTGAAACGTTTGAATTCCAAAAAAATCACGAGAATCTATTCAAAAGAAATTTTTCGGTAAGACTATCATTTGTGAACAAACCAATCAGATTAAAGATAGCAGGTCATAGACTTTGACGCAAAATCCATCCATTCATTTGGCTAAATACCGTTTTGCTTTTATAGCTGATATCATTTCGTGATGAAAACATTAAATTTCATCTTTAATCCTAACGTCCAACTGTAAATACCAAACCTAATCCTTCACACTAATTTAAAACCTTCATTTAATCCTAGTAAGAAGACAGATATTTTCAGGGTCATGTTAGTGTTGCTCAATAGGTCGTTCACAAATTAAAATCTCACCGACGTCCTATCATTATGGATTAGATATCTTGATATCTGAATTAAATTTCTTTTAAAAGAGTATGTTTAACAATACAATACAAAGTCGTGGATGGAGTACAGCTGACAGACGCATAGCAAGTAAGGACCGGAGTCAGACAAAGCTGTATCTCTTTCCTTCACGAGGAATAATAGAAGTAAGTAAGTAAGTAAGTAAGTAATGTATACAGTAATCTCTTTGTTCGCACTAGGTAACTAACCCCATATTCAGTTATGAAAATGTATGCCCATATGTAAAGCATAACTTACATTTATGTTATATTTTAATTGTAGATATACCTTCCTTTTTCTATTATTATCATTTTAGCAATCATTATCGTTCCTTGGAAATAGTAAGACAACGATAGATCATTTTCTACACTAAAAAAATTGCGCAAAAACATACCACATATCATAAAATATTTGAGAAATACTAACGAATGAACGCGACTTAATCTTACAGAATGGACTTAAATTAGAGGGTTCAGGAGTTACAAATTACTTGTCAGTTGACTATCTACTTTCCCATCGAATTATCAACGAGTGGAATTCATTACCTCAGCACATGGTTAAGTCTCCATCAGTCGACTCTTTCAAAAGAAAGTTGGATCAACTGAGAGACTACCATTACCAGGACTAACACAGGCCATCAAGCCCTTTGTCCTTTCCAAACTGAAACTGAAACTAATCAGACAATCCTTAGAAATTTGATTATAACTTACATTAGTTAGATTGTCTTTTTCGTAATATTCCTTCCATCGATGAAAACCGTTACTTTGAGTTATATTCCAATCTTCTCCATTTATTTTCACATCATATTGCATTGATTTAAATGCTCTATTTAATTGTCTAAGCCAATGTAATTGCCAGTCAACAGCTCTCCATGTTGTAACTGATATAGTACTTTCATATGTATAATATCGACATCTTGGATGACACAGAGTTGATTCATACTGACTTCTAACTGTTACATTTAAAGGACCACTTGTAAGACATTGAATACGTTTAGCTAATGCTAATATATCAAAATCACCTCCTAATATTGAACCACAATATGGAAGATTATTTGAAGGGTATTGTGGTCTTGGATTATATATATACTGACATCCACATTCTTTGATAATATCTTCTTGTTGATGAAATAATATACACTGAGATTGAGTGTATCTATAAGATACATTTAAATCATTATAAGCGTATGCAAAATCTAATCCAGTTAATCGAGGTAATTTATGATCAGTAATACTAGCCAATTCTGGATTACGATCAATATACTCTTCACGGCATGGATTTTGTGGTGTATTAAGTCGTTTCCATAAAACTGGTTGATAATTGATTTCATTTAACTTTCCTGGTTCAACATGTAATCCTTCACGTTCTAAATCTGGATATGTACCAGGTTCATGTACAACGACACTAAAAATTAAGATATTTATAATATTATTTGTAAAATAAAATTTTGTTACCAAGATATTCATTACATAATGAAGTGTTTCTATTTGATCTAAATTAAATGATTACTATAAAAATTGTCATCACATTAGCGGAATAATATATGAATGAAGAATATTCTTATCAGTAAATACTCTTCGGATTCTACAATTTACATTGCTTACTTACTTACTAACGGCTGTTACTCCCAATGGAGCATAGGCCGCCGACCAGCATTCTACAACACACTCTGTCCTTGACCTTCTTTTCTAGTTCTAAACAGTTTTTGTTCATTTTCTCATGTCTGCCTCCATTTCTCGGTGTAATGTGTTCTTTAGTCTTCTTCCTCTCCTTTATTCAGTCTTGAGGATTCCATATGACGGTGAGGGCTTGTGATGCAGTTCGGTGCTTTCCTCAATGTATGTCCTATCCACTTCCAGTGCTTCTTCCTGATTTCTACCTGAGCTAGAATCTGGTTTGTTCTCTCCCACAGTAGGTTGTTGCTGACCAACAGATCCGAAGTATATTGCATAGACAAATGTTAATAAACACTTGTATCTTCTGGATGATGGCTTTCGTGGTTGTCCAGGTTTCTACCCCATATAGTAGAACTGTCTTGACATTTGTGTTGAAAATCCTGACCTTGGTGTTAGTTGACAGTTATTTTGAGTTCCAGATGTTCTTCATTTGTAAATATGCTGCTCTTACTTTTCCGATCCGCACATTCACATCTGCATCAGATTCACCGTGTTCATCAATGACGGTGCCCAGATATGTGAAGGTTTTTCCATCTTCCGGATCTCCTCCGTCAAGTGTGATATGTGCATGTTGTGTTGTATCGGAGAATCTTGCTTTTCCCTTCATATATATATTGAGACCTAATACTGCCGAGACTGCTGCTATACTGGTCGTTTTGTCCTGCATTTGTTGTTGTGCTCGCGATAGGAGGGCCAGATCATCTGCGAAGTCTAGATCGTACAGCTGCGTCCTAGATGTCCACCGTATCCCGTGCTTCCCTTCAGATGTCGACGTCTCCATGATTCAGTTGATTACCAGGAGAAAGAGAGAGGGTGGGAGCAAGCAACCTTGCCTGACACCGGTCTTCACCTCGAACGAGTCTGTGAGCTGTCCTCCATGCACGATTTTCTGAGTTTAATCCATCATAGGAATTATGTATGATATTGACTATCTATATCCAAATTAGTAATATAAAAAGTGGCCAGCTTTAGGGCAAAGTGTACGGTTTAAATTGATAGCATGTGAATTTAAGATTGTTGAACAAAATGAAGTAGTTAATGTCGAGTTGATTCATATGCAATTTTATCTTGAATCAGATTATATGTCAGGTGAAATTATCAAAGTGTAGGGCAGTTACCTACTGAAAACAATGGAAGATGGTTGCGCAATGTCGTGAATTGGTTGACGTTAGACATTAACATTCTTGAATGTCAGGTCAGTGATCTAGGGGTTGGATCCCGATGCGGGATCGTAGATGCGCACTTCTGAGAAGTCCCACAACAGGACGAAACGGCTGTCCAGTACTTCCAGGTTTTCAATGGTGGTCTAACATTGATTGGTTAATGATCTCAACCGAAATTATAAGATTCATGATCAGAATAAACATAGATCAAATAGAGTGAGAGAAATAATAGTACAATTAAAAATTCAATCAAATGTCTAGTGGAAGACCATATGAAGTGAATTTTTTATATGAAATTAATAGGAAATAATTAAGTAAGATGAATGTTAAGTAAATGAATCATGTATTCGGAAGAATAATAATGATGTTAAGGCAATAATAATACAAAGAAGATAAAGGTTTTCATATTAATATAACGGAATCATAAAACGAGATCAAAATTTCATTAGTCGTGATTTTCAATCAACATTACTTCCATTTGTTTAATTCCATATGATCATTAGTCAGGGAATATTTGTTCTTTATGAACGAAGATAGATAGTGGCCAGCAGTGAAGTCCAGTTTGATGCGCAAATAGTTCTATTTGGGACTCATTATCTGGATGTGTCTGTATCTCAGAGTTGATGTCGACTCCAGGACTCAAACTCAGTGCCGTTCGCTTCAAACACCATAACGTTATCCACTTACTTACTGAGTTTCGATAGATATCTGATTGTGCAATGAGGTGAAGTTTAAATTCACTTAGTATTGTTTACTTGAATGTTTCCATTGTTGTTTGGGATTGCAATTAATCAGTGTGTTGTTGTCTCTGGTACGGTCAAGAGTGGAGAAAGTCCGCTCTCCCTCTCAAAATGTCCTCACATGGCCACGCGTATATAGCCTGCACCAGGAAAGTCCTACTCGCTGCCTTCTTGTGTCGGGGGTGTTATCTAGAAAAGTGAGAGGACGAAAGATGATTATCTGGCGCTTTAACCGGGTTGGTGGACACTGAGAGTCCACCTAGGGGAGTTGGAAAACCCTATATCTAAATCAATGGTACACATGAGCTCCAGTATCCTAGGGAAAAATGACGTATGAAGCAATCGCTGATCACTGGCTACCATTTGACTGTATCTTCTGACGTTGCTCCTCTACCTTGTGGATCAAATGTTGTTTAGGACTGCGATTGATCAGTCTCTTATTGGCATTTGTGCATCCTTTGCGATTTGTCTGGATATTACTTTAAGTCACAAATAAGACGAAACACGCATCAAACTGGATTCTACTGCTATCCACTATCCATCTTTGCTTAAAATGCTTGTGACGTAAGGCTACGTTAAGGCAATCCGCACAGGATGCACATATGCCAATAAGAGACTGATCAATTTCAATTCTAAATAATAATGGAAATATACAAGTAAAACAACACCAAGTGAATTTAATGCTTAATACATTTAGAAACGTTACACTGAAATATGGTCTGTTGATTTTGACACAGTTAAATTAAATTGTATTATTTTTCTTTTTCTTTAATTGCTAACACTACCCGTAACAATGAAAGTTTTGTAATAAATCAAGTGTAATATTGGTTTTGTCAGTTTAATTATTCTTTGTCTGAAATTCATAAATTACCCTCCAAAAAATTTTGTTAATTCAAGGTATTTTAAAGCTTATCGATACGTATATACAAAATGCCAAAATCGTTGATTGGAAAAAGCAGTCAAACAATAACTGTTGTGCGAATCCACGATCCTGCGAGCGCGACCTGGTTTGTTCTCTCCCATAGTAGGTTGTTGCTGATAGTGTCTGACCAACAGATCTGAAGTATTTTGCGTAGACAACTGTTATTAAACACTTGTATCTTCTGGATGATGGCTTTCGTGGTTGTCCAGGTTTCTACCCCATATAGTAGAACTGTCTTGACATTTGTGTTGAAAATCCTGACCTTGGTGTTAGTTGACAGTTATTTTGAGTTCCAGATGTTCTTCATTTGTAAATATGCTGCTCTTACTTTTCCGATCCGCACATTCACATCTGCATCAGATTCACCGTGTTCATCAATGACGGTGCCCAGATATGTGAAGGTTTTTCCATCTTCCGGATCTCCTCCGTCAAGTGTGATATGTGCATGTTGTGTTATATCGGAGAATCTTTCTTTTCCCTTAATCAGTTACACTTAAAAATCTTTTATAGTATCATTCCAGCCTAATCGGAATCATGTTTGTCATTTTGATGTAATTGATTATGCATCGTATCGTATTTTCAAAATCGTCAAAACTACAAAGCAATTATTTAAACACAGAATAACTTCAATGAAAACTAGTTTTTTTTCTCCAATATACACTAATCAGTTTCGAAAGATCTTATATTCTGCTTTATTCCCAGTCAATTACAAACTTGTTCAATCTATTCCAACATACATACGAATAGCGGTCGTCATATATTTGAACGCAACTTATCCTTAAAAATTAAACAAGGTAATAGAGATATAAAATGAATATATAAATTCACTGAGTGTTGTTTACTTGTATATTTCCATTGTTATTTAGAATTGCAATTGATCAGTCTCATGTGGACATATGTGCATCCTGTACGGATTGTCTCGATATAGCCTTAAGTCATAAGCTTTTTAATCAAAGACGGGTAGTGGCTAGCAGTTGAATCCAGGATGCGCGTCTCACCCTGTTTTGGAACTCGCCAGCTGAATTTACCTGCATATCAGAGTTGATATTCACTCTGAGACTGGAACACAGTACCGTTATCTTCAAACGCTATCGCGTTATCCACTTAGTTACTGAGTCCTGATAACTGTTATATCCCGATAAGAATAATGGATGGTAATTTTTGGGATCCATTTATGGACCAATACTATGAGTATATTTTTATCGTATAATTGTTATGTAACTAAACTGTTTCATATTCATGCCCCTATTATTATGTGTTTTATTTTGACATATGAACTATTATTATACGATTTACCATTCTTGAATTATACCCTGTCTATCAATTACTATCTCCCCCATTCACTGCCACTTTTGGCTAAATATTGTACAAATGTTGTTTCGTATTTTATTGTACAATGTGGTCTGTCTGGTTGATATATAGACCGAGTATGTTTGAAATAAATGATTCATATTGCCGAGGCTGAGATTGGTGTTCTGGACTCAGCTGGCTGGGCTATACGGAAAGCAGGATCAATCAGGAGTCTAGGCTTCTCACACGTGTTTTATGTGTCAATGATTCGATTGATAATTTGCTGTTCTCTGATTGGTGGTATCATTGCATTATACAATAACTGGGCACATAGATTCACAAGTTATAACAATAAGCACCTACTTGTGCAATGGGATGATGTTGAAATTCACTTCGTACAGGTAAAAACAATATTTATGAAGCGTTTTTGGTGGAGTTTTGTTCTCTGAGCTCAATTTATGAAGCGCGTTATATTTTGTTTGGAGATTAAAAATACATTTAGTTCGTTAGTATGAACAATTCTCTAAATTTTTACAAATAAGAGAACGAACAGAGCTGTTGACGAGAGGTCGATTCATTCCATCCAGATGTTCACTATGATATTGAATGAACCTAATTTGAGCATTATTATTTAATACGATTACATATCTTCGTATTATACGAAATTCATATTAGTCCATTTCACCGACATTAGTAATAATTCAATAGACTTGGTTCTCTTCAATAAATTAAACGCATTATGCAATTTTTCAACGTACTACATCTTTAAGCAAACTCTGGAGGATGTAGAATCCTTCACATACCTGGAAAGCATCATTGATGAACAAGGAGGATCAGATGCAGACGTAAAGGCGAGGATTAGAAAAGCAAGGGCTGCATCCCTACAATTGAAGAACATATGCAACTCAAAACAGATGTCTGCCAACCAATATGAAAGTCACAATCTTCAATACGAACGTCAACTCAGTTCTACTGTACGGAGCTGAAACTTGGAGAACTAATACGACCATCATCAAGAAAGTATACGTATTTATAAATGATTGTCTACACAAGATACTCAACATTCATTGGCCGGATACCATCAGCAACAGCCTTCTGTGGGAGAGAACAAACTAGCTTCCAGCTGAGGAAGAAATTAGGAAAGGACGATAGAAATGGATAGCACATACACTAGGCAAATCACAAAACTGCATCACGAGACAAGCCACAACTTGGAATCCTGAAGTGAAGCGGAAAAGAGGAAGGTTGAAGAACACATTACGTTGGGAAATAGAAGCAGATATGAAAAGGATGAATAACAACTGGAAAGAGCTGTAAAGGATTGCGCAGAACAGAGTTTAATGGCTAGTGGTGGTGGTCGGCCTATGCTCCTTCACGAGGAGTAACAGGCGTAAGTTAGTACATCTTTAAGCAGTTACAATAGGCAACATTTATTAACCTTTCTGAGACAATAGTTCTTTCAAAACAATTTGTCGATGACATCTTATCAATTCATGAACCCTAATTTCTTTTTAATGTTGTTTTTCCATATTGGTTACGGTATGGATTCTGCAAATTATTTTCAGAATATTCTAGTGACGTCAATTCTCGTATAACATTATCGACTTAAGTCGCGTTAGTGAATAACGGAATTAAATAAGCCGAACACGGGAATGGATTCTGAATACATATATTTTGTACACTCGTTGATCGAAACAGACAATCAGAGAATCGCAGCGAATGAATTGAATGTTAGAGAGTAAAGAAAAATAACGCGCGGTGGAGAAAGCGTGTGAGCCAGCTCCCATTTACTCAAGCGTTAATCGATATTTATAACCAGATAAAAATAAGTTACAGACATGTGATGAATAGATTAAGAAGTGTACATACACATACGCTCATATAAAAACAGTGATGGTTGATAAGTGAATAACTAACAACGTCAATACGTGACTCTAGAAGAATGGATAAATTGGCCTATCCAGAATCTAGAATAAGGTATATGGACTTAATATAGCAACCGACACTATAATATATTATTAGCACTATTAACAACTATTGCTCAACTTCATACTGATTACGTATTAAATAAATTACTAAAAAAATGACAATAAGTTTTACCAGTTAAAGTAAATTCAATTGGAGGAAAATTTGATAACGTAAATTGGATTCGCTTTTGTTAGATGATATTAAACAACTAAAAAGAATATTATTAATACCATGAAAAGCTTCTGACTTAACAAGCCTTAAGTTACTATTGAACTTTTGTTTCTATAAACTCCGCCTTTAGCTCTTCTAGAGTTACTGCCGGTCCCAAGCCCGGGTAAACAAGGAGGGTTGGGCATGGGGTTAGCGACCCCATCCAGTAGAAAACTAACTCGCTAAAAAAACGCTAACCAGAAAAAGTAATTCAAACCATTTAAACTCTGCCCTGGGAGTTAGAAGGTCTTCATTTAGAAGAACTATGACGCCTCATGGTGAAAGCCGATTTCCTTCGTAAGCCACGAGGCCGATGCTCCTTCTAACAACCAGAGCAACAATTTTTATAAGTACATGGAACGTCCGAAAAATGTGGGAGATCGGGAAGACCAGTCAAATAGCGACAGCACGAGGTAAGCCCTGACTTGGAATCCTGAAGGGAAGCCGAATAGAGGAAGACCAAAGAACACATTACGTCAGGAAATGGAAGCAGATATGAAAAGGATGAATAACAACTGGAAGGAGCTAGGAAGGATTGCCCAGGACAATGTTGGATGGAGAATGCTAGTAGTGAGCGGCCTATGCTCCTTCACGAGGAGTAACAGGCGTAAGTAAGTAAGTTTGTTTCTGTAGATGCTGGTAATTAAACTAGCTATTTAATTTACCACATGTGAAATGAGGAATATGCACAGTAATGATATTTAATGCGAATCCTTTTTAACCAACAAAAGTTTTAGTGTTCAGAACATTAGTGTTTTTTAGCAACTGAATAGTATGGTGTTTCCAATCATACCTAAAGACTGTTAATTCAATAAAATTTTTACAGTGTAGGGACTGCATTTCTGAAAAGCCACAAACTCCTAATCGTCCTTGATTTTTGATCATTATCTATCGGATTTCTGTCAAAGATAAAGCGTAACTTCCATTCACATTGAATTTGAACATGATAATATAAGTAAGCAATTTTGATGGAGTTTTGTTCTCTGAGCTGGATGGTTTGGTTGTGGAGCTTTTATCGTTCTTCTGAATGACATCATCAGCAATACCTTCAGGTAGAAGTAAACTGTTTGATCACTTCACCCCACGACCGAACTATCCATCTCAGAGAATAAAACTCCATCAAAATCATCCACCTGAGCTACAAATCTTCTCCCCCGTCTCAGTATTCAGAAGTACAGATTACCTAAGAATGCTAACCATCGACATCTACTATATTGTTTACCATATATCATAAACCTTTTAAATGGTCACTATTAACATAAGTTAACTATAAAAATCAAAGCAATCACCTTAACGTATCGATTAATAGTTACATAATTACACATTTCAAAGAGTTATTTAAAATACCAGTGACTTGCAATACAAGTGTGATATAAGCTACTGATGTCGATAGATATAAGTAGTATATATCATCAATCGAAAGTGAAATACCTGGTGGCAGAAGGCTGAGAAGATCAAAGAAAAGGGAATGAGAACAAAGAATAATTGGTGTGGAAACGGAGGAACAATAAAATCTCAGAAGATATTTTGCACATGAAATATTTACTATATAGTTTTCAGATTTTACTAAGAGATTTGATTGTCCCCATTTGTGTTCTCGTTCATCACCCAAGTACCTTAATTTGGACGAGAGTAATATGTGTGGATTATGGTTCAGTGTGACATTTATTTTCCCTGTATAATTTCAGGTGAATTACATTCAGTGTGTCTATTTCTTAGGAACATTATGTACTTTTCTCTGTATATGGTAATATTAAGTGTGTATAGAAATCGGTATTATATAAGGGAGTGCCATTTGTACTAATGATGATACGTTTGTGTGACTTATTTTGGAGTCGAATTTGTTTGGAGAATCAGTCAATCTTTATTTGAATCAGTCTTCTGTTTCCATTTCAAGTTGTGTATAGAGTGTAAGTTATGTAATAATCTTAGAGGTAATAAGATACTGATAATTATAAAAGATAATGATTTACTTTACAATAGAAAAAATGGTGAAGAGTAAAATGATACATGGCACTCATGAAGTGTGTAATTAGAAGGGGAGATAACACTATGATAGAATAACGGAATGAACATATCTTTTTTGTATATAGATGTCAGATTTGAATCTGTAAGGGAAACTACTAAACAGAGAAGCGACGTCTAACCAAATCAATTTCTTTCTTAATATATTGATATCGAATATTTAATCCAAGAAATAAGAGGAATCAGGGCTTTTATGTCTGCTAAACTGAGTTCTGAATGATCCTACAACTTTCATTAATCGTTTGAGGTTTGTATACAATGGAGGGTTAGATTGATCCATTTTAGGACAAATGCAAACACGTTTCTTATTTACCTTAGGAAGTTCATTCAGCTGTCGGATAGAAGAAACCTATGGTCTTAGATGTTTGCAGACGTTTTCAACATACAGTTGACAGAAATGATGTCTTCCAGATTTTGGGGCTGTAAAAATTGATGAATTTCATTGAAATCATGAACTAATCAATGTTAGACCACCATCATATGTTTACTAGTGACTAGTTTCGAGAATATGTTTCCGGAGTTCTAGTTCCACGGACGTCCAAGTGTGTCAGGTGTGGGGCATTCACCCACCGAAAACAATAGATGGTCATGCAATATCGTGGTTTGGTTGAAGTAAGACATGAACACCATGGAACGTCAATTCAGTGATCTAGAGTTTAGAAGTCCTCACGCGAGACCGAGGTTGCTAAATTCGGATCCTGAGTACAGGATCGTGTGTGCGCACTGGTGAAAAGTCGGAAAGTAGGATGGAACGGCGGTTCAGTGCTTCCAGGTTTTCAATGGTGGTCTAACATTGGTCGATTATTGATCTCAAAGAAAATGTTATCATCAAAAAGAAACTTCTGTCAGAAGTGATCATTAATATTTCAGGACCAATGATATTTATGTATCAAAAAGATAAATAGCGATATATAATTTACTTTGTATAAACATCAATAGGAAGTATCTCGTTTCATCAAAACCTTGAAATATACTTTGTTGGAGAATGTTGCAATAACTATGGCTAATTTTCAATTTCTTGGAATTAAATAATGTACAACCTTTCACTGTTCAGTAGTATATCACGCGTTGAATACAACAAATACCTATGAACTAAAATGTCGATTTCACACTGTATTGTTTTCCGTGTTCATGTTTGAATCGACACATACTTCACGATGATCAAGAACTTCCAAGCAAATCGATAACTGAAGCGGAATTACCATTTATAGCAATAATACCTAGACTATTTGAACTGTTCCTTTAATAAGTAACATTGATGACTATATTTGCCATTACATTAATACGACCAATTATATATATATTTCAGATGACATTAAGTTTCCAAGGGAATTCATAATGAAATAAAATGCTACGAAATTTGGAAAATATAGAATTATTCAGATGACTGATTTGAATGAGTTTTCACTGAACACAAAACTAGTCTACACTGATTGAACAATGAAGTTTGGACAGTATAATAAGAAGATGAGGATTATCAGAACTATGTGATACATATATTAGTGCCATGCATTTCTTACCATCTGATCACCCATATACGTGTTAAGAACATTTATATGTAAAAATATACCAAGCCCCCCCCTCTTCCAGCCAAACAAATTGGTGAAGCCTATTAGGCCCTTTTGGAGAGAAACAGGCCACATCGAAGCACGGCACAACTACCGTGGCTAGAATAATTGTTTCTGCAATCCATTGGAGTTTGCCCAATGACGAGCAACTCCATATGATACATGCACCACTTTCGAAAAAACTCTTTTGTCGTTTTCCATTCCAAATGTAATTGCGCTGTGTTTCTCTGTGGGTTTCGTAATAGATTGGTGGGTATCGGTAAGAGTGGATGATTAGCCCGATCTCCACCACTCGGGTTACCGCTCACGTCAGTTCATGAGTCATTCGTCCCACTACCCAGGAGGCACGAAGCGGACGTGTGAGTAGGGTGCATACTAAAGTTTATTGAAGTTTTGGTCATACAAAAATTCAAACCTCCCTCATGTATTCAGATACAGTTTGTTCTGATCTAAAACCTACACTGGTTATATTAGTTTATTATCCAGTGTGATGAGTTGCACATTGTTTTCTTTATTATCTTTGTCTCCTCTTACCTTCCATTTCTAGTCTAGTTGACCAATTATTTCTTTATATATAAATGATCTTAACAAGTATATAATGTGTGATCAGATTGTTCGAAATGTATTGTGCTAATCTATCATCATATAGTTTTGATAATCTTCGTATTTTATCCAAATGTATCAAATGGATTAAGTATTTTAAACTTTGAAGTTTGTCAAGTTGTCACAGTTAAGTTCATCCATAAAATAAATAATTTTATAGCCTTTTATTCATTTATTTGAACATATAAATATTGAAACAATACATATACGCCACACAATTCACTTGATTTGTGTGTAGGCTCTGATACTGTCTGGGTGCTCAAACCGAACCAGGTGGTTTTCTTAGGGGGCCACAACCGGAATCTTCGACCTAAAGGTCTGATCTACAAGGTAGAGAAGCAGTGTCAGGAGATACAGTCAAATGGTAGGCAGTGATCAGCGAATGGTTCACACGCCATTTGTTCCCTCAGGATACTGGAGCCCATGTGAACCATTGGTTTTGAATCAGGGTTTTCCAACTTCCCTAGGTGGACTACCCGTGTCCACCAACCCGGTAGATGCACCGAACATTCGCTTTTCTTCTTCTCAATTTCATAATCAACAGTGATGTGGCGAGAAGGCAGTGAGTAGGAATTCCCTGCTAGTGTCTGTATACACGTGCCTATGTGAGAGCATTTCGAATGGGGGAGCTGACTCTTCCCAACTTCTGTCGTACTAGGGCATTTATGGGCCAAAGTAAATAGTTTTATAAAGTAGATATATCACATTTTGCTGATCTACTCCGCTTTCTCATTATTGTGTCAATATTTTTTAAATTTAGAGGAGAAACATTTACCAAGGAAACCATACAATAGATATGAAAAGGTACACTAAGTTATCAATACAAGATGGTAGGGATAAATGATAGTACATGGAAAATAATACTGTTGATTATCAAGATGAGATGTTACTAAGAGAATAGCTGAATAGACACCTAATGAATATTTTGACTAAAAGACCAATAACATTTTTGAGAACACTGATTAACTACTGAAGTAATATACCCACGATGATACTTTTTCTTTTTTGATTTTAAATACCTACTTCATTTATCTATACACCTAAGTTGTAAACTGCTAGGTTTGAAGCTATCACGAGTTCACTTAATCTGCCAACGGGAAACAAGACTCGGTGACCAAAGACCAGTAAGCTAGCTATTGATGAGTCCTAGCCCCTCTAACTAGAGAGACAAGTGCAAGCTTGGAATGGGGAAGTATTTTCTGCAAACAGCCAGAAACGAGCGATCACAACAAACACAATCCGAAACGTATATGTACAGTACAAAACCGTCCTTTGGGAGAGTTACCGAATAGTATACTAAAAGACGCAACGAACCAATAGCATTTAAGATATTTCCCAGTGGGAAATACGACAACGAAGGTGACAAGAGCGCCTTTGGCACGAAAATAATGAAATTTAAATTTTCTAAATAAAATTACAAAATTAGGTTCTTTTCAAAGTGAGTTCTGGAGATCTAACGTCCTCAACAAAACTGTCACAGTAATTATCTGAATAAAAAACTAATATCTTTTTCAGACATATTTCGTATTTTCCACATCTTTTTTAATGCAATCTAAAGATAATTACCTTTGATACTTTCCCCAAACGATTGCATTTTATTAGATGGATTCCATTGCTTGTAATGAACATAACTTTAAACCGAAAGATAGGCTAGGGATAAACAACGTCTTCAAGTCATCTAAGTATATTGTAGTCTGTATTTACGGTTGTGTTTTTGTTTACCTAACCACCCGATGTAAATACTTCGAAATAGTTTGTATTATTTAATTACTTGAAAGTACGTCTTTTGCTATGTTGTAAATTTTCCCCCATCTTGACTGATTAACTTACACTTGACACATCTGTTGCATGATGGTGTGGCATTTTCGTCGGTAGCAAAACAACTGATGACGAAACACGGCCTCCATTTTGGATTAGGATAATGTAAATAATAATTCCCGATTCATTTTTGGTTGGTCGCCAGGTGCAACGTTAAAATAGCGAACGAGAATGATGTTTTCGAATAGTTATCCAAATAAAGTGAAGTTTATTTGTATATAAACTATGCCTATTGGTGTGCTACTGTACATGAAATTCTCAAGGATTGGTTAATTATCGCTCCATTTTTCAGTAGTTTATTCGATGAAAATAAGAGATATAATTTGTTCAGGATTTAAATCATTGAGATTCATTTAGTATGACATCAGCTCGTTTTCAAGTAAACTAGTCACTTCATTTGAAATGTCTACTGCAAAATCATTGCACTGAAGATCAACGATAGTAGTTTACAACTCTTTGGAATGCTGAATACATCGTCTCCGCTGCTTAACCGGTTGGTGCGGTCCATTGTTAACCGAAAGGTTGGTGGTTCAAGCCCACCCGGGCGGCGGTAGCTATGCTGAATACATAGTGACGATAAATTAAACTTCTTAAAATAAAAGTTGCCCTATCCACTCACATAAGCGTTCCTAAGTAGGGTTTTAATTTTTTTTAAAAATAAAATTCTATCCATCTTAAACAATGTTGGATAATAGTGAATGGATAAATGTGGTAACATACATGTTTAGAAAAAGCTGTGTTTGTGAGATGGTGGAGAAGATTTGTAGCCTAGATGGATGATTTTGATGGAGTTTTGTTCTCTGAGCTGTATGGTTTGGTCGTGGGCCTTTCATCGTTCTTCTGAATGACGTCATCAGCACAAACTTCAGATAGAAATGAAGTGTTTGAATTTCTCCATATGCATTTCACAGCTTGTTCTGTACACCTCGGCGTTGATTGGTTCTTATTGACATTAAATTTGTCATTGTTTACTTCTTTGTTTTGGTTGTGTCTCCCATTGGTTTGATTTTTGTTCTTATGTTTGTGCATGATTTTCCTGTGAAACACATAGAGAAATTCGAACACTTCACTTCTATTTGAAGTCGGTGATGCTGATGTCGTTCAGAAGGACGATGAAAGCTCCACGACCAAACCATCCAGCTCAGAGAAGAAAACTCCATCAAGATGTGTTTGTTTTCTATGTTTACACACAATGATCTGATGTTTCATTCTTAAAAAATGAGGAGAAAAAAACAATGTTTTAGTGAAAGTTGTTATGGATATTGTTTATGATAGAAACATGTATGATTAACATTTTGTTTTGAATTATAAAACCACTCAATACAATACTCGTTTCAGAAGACGCTATACACCACCAAAGTAATATTTTAAAAAAAACTTTTTTTATGATCAGTGACAAATTATTTAAACTCAGAGATCCTCATTGATACCCTCCTAGTCCGTAGCAATCATTTTCATGTTTTTTGTTGTTGTTTTATTTTGCATTCCTGATAGAATCCCACTGATATAGTTCCTAAGTACAGTTTGTCTTATTTTAGATTATTGAGAGGAGTTACTAGGATACTATGGATAAGGGTAACCTGATAATTGGTTTCTGTTAGCATGATTTTGAAGAAAATTTATATTTCTCATGGGGTTTAAGCCTGCATCGAATACCATGTTCGCGCAACTTGTTCGATAGAATTACATCACACTTGTAGCCTAAAGAACAAAATATCTGGTATTTCTATGCTATAGATTAGTTTGAATTTCATCTGAACTATGGATATCAGTTCTATTAGAGCAAATTACAGTTTTTGCTGAATTGTGCTGATTATCATGAGAAGGTAACTCAGCGAGGAGTAACAGGCGTAAGTAAGTAAGTGTCATGAGAAAGTGATGTCCAGCTTCCTGCAAATATTAAACGGGCACTGGAGTAATTAAACAACCCAGTTAAATTAAAATATCATTTATTTACTTATTTATTTATTTGGACACATAAATATTGGTACAACTGGGGGGAACAAGATACATATGCTCCACACAATAATAATGAGAATCCAAATAGATAAGGGATGTAAGCCACGTGTAAAAAGAAAGAAAAGGAACGATAACGATCACAGATTAGTGTATGGTAGTGAAATAGTAATAATAGTTGAGGAAGCGGAGAGGTACAACCAGAAAGACTTCTTTCAGTCAAAGAAGTTACAATCACTTTTTATGAAGAAAGTAAAAGAAGGTTAGAGCAAGATCGCCAATGGCTTCTATTCTGAGTCATATCTGGTAACTCCTCTAGCCACTGTGTCGCACCATCCCTCGGAGTCCGACCAGAGAGTCATGAAGGACCACCAGAAGCCAGTCCTGTACAGCGTTCTTTTATACCGCGACACCATGTCATGCACTGACCACCTCTCCGCTTCTTCCAACCAGTTCCAGAGTCAGGAAATAATGCACGACGTGGAATTCTCTGGGACGACATTCGGAGAACATGTCCAAGCCACCGAAGTCGGTGTTTCAAGATGGTGACACCAAATGCATTATCGTCTCTGTGACCAAACACACGATGCCGAACCTCTGCATTATTGACATGATGTTGTCAATGGATGTCAGCAATCCTTCGGAGACAGCGATGATCGAACACAGAGAGTTGTCTAGCGTCCTCAACTCGGAGAGACCAGGTTTCACAAGCATAGAGCAAAACTGTTATCACCGACGCGTTGTAGATCCGACCTTTTACAGCCATTAGCGCGCTCCGACCACCAGGCTTTTCGGTCCTTACGCAAGCTTTGCCCAATTTCCTTACGTAACATCCTTCGTTTGTGGTCAAACTCGCGGTCACCCGGAGTAGACCGACGGGCTTCAATGAGTTGTAAGGAACCTGAGGAAACCCAGTGCTTATAAGCGGGACGTTTCACGAAGCCGCAAGCGGCTTTACTCGCCATTTTCATGGCGTCATGAAGTTGCAACCAATGTTCATCTATGCTTTTCGGTGGAATGGTAGCAAGCCTAGGAGCTAGCTCGGTTCGATACTTAGATGCAACAAAAGTTGCAACCAACTTGCTAACATCAATCCGTTGGTGGAGGTCACTTCGTTGGCCACTGAAAAGTAAGTTGATATTGGCGCATATCAAAGCGTGGTCAGAGTCCACATAGGTACTCCAAAAGGAGCGGCAGTCTTTTACACAACCACGCCAGAGATAGCTGATCGCGATGTGATCAATCTGAGTCCAGGCTTGAGATGCAGAGGGAGGACGCCAGGTAGCACATCGGCGATGACTGTGCCGAAAGTTAGTGCTAGCCAGAAACAGGTTGTGGTCTGTGCACAGTCGCAGTAGACGGTCTCCGTTATCTGACCTGCGACCAACGAGTCCCTATCGGCCACCTAAACGATTCTCTTCTGTGCATAGACGCCCGACCTGAGCATTCAAGTCTCCGGCTAGTACTACAATATCTGTCGAACGCACTTTCTGGAGAAGAACAGATAACTGGTGGTAAAACTCATCCTTGATTGCATCCGGGCTGCAATCTGTCGGGGCGTAGGCGGAGATGACGAAAAGACATCGTTTCTCACCCCGATTTCTTCTCACTTTGATGGAACTTTCTAATCTAACAGCACATAACCAACCGACTGTTAATGGGGATCCAATCGATTAGTGCTGCCTCAACTCTAGCGCTTAGTGCGACACCAACGCCGGCAAGACCAGACGAAGATGCCACAGGGTCCCCGGATAAGCGCACGCAAAACAAGCTTTTCGAAGCGACAGATGGAGATCGAATTTGTAGCACTTCGCCAGAGCCTTGAATACGCGTCTCGGATAGACAGCAGACATCGATATTAAGACTTTCCAAAGACATAGCCAGCCCTATCTGTTGTCCAACCTGCATAAGTGTGCGAACTTTGAAGTCAGCCAGTTTGAATGGTGCAAGTGGTTTCAGAAGCACTGCTTCAGAATTCGTATTTGGTGGTAGCATACAATTTTCAACCAGGCAGTGACTCGAGAACGTTTAGCTAGAACCGAGTTTCCATCATAGGCGAGCTACTGTATAAGTCGAAAAATAAGGATACATAAAGTGGGAATAAAAGAGAGTGAGTAAATGACGTAGTATTTAAAAAATAGTAATAATATTAGTATTAATAATAAAGACGAATGTTATCAAATGAATGTAAAATATCTGAGTTCTGATCAAAGTGGGCATAGTCTTTTGTGAAAGATTTGTCATCTCACCGAATTTGTGTGAAGGCTGTGATACTGTCTGGGTGCCCAAACCGATCCAGGTGGTATTCTTGAGGGGCCACACTCAGAGCCTTTGACTTAAATGCCTGATCCACAAGCTAGAGGAGTGATGTCAGGAGGTACAGTCCCATGGTAGCCAGTGATCAGCGATTGGTTCATACGCTATTTTTCCCCATGTGTACCATTGATTTGGATTCAGGGTTTTCCAACTCTCCTAGGTTGGGTCTTAGTGTCCACCAACCCTGTTAATGCGCCAGAAAATCGTCTTTCGTCCTCTCACTTTCGCTACCAAAAGAGCTTTATTCATCATTACTGTAAACAAAATTTGAAATAGTTAATCATTAGTTTGCATTAACATCGTCTTTCATCTTCTCAATTTCGTAGACAACAATAATGTTGCGAGTAGGCAGCGAGTAGGAATTGCCTGGAGGAGGCTATGTATGCGTGGCCATGTGAGAACATTTCGAGAGGGAGAGCGGACTCTCTCCGCTCTCAACCGTACCACGACCAACAACAGTCTGATTAATTGCAGTCCCAAACAACAATGGAAACATTCAAGTAAACAATACCAAGTAAATTAAAACTTCACCTCATTGCACAAGCAATTGGCTATCAGTATTCAGTAGCCAATTGGATAACTCGATGGTGTTTGAAGTGAATGGTACTAGGTTGGAGTCTCGGAGTGAACATCAACTCTGAGATGCAGGTACATCCAGATGAGAAGTGCAAAATAGAACGGAACGTGCGTCAAACTGGATGCCACTGCTAGCAACTATCCATTTTTGCTTAGATAAATTTTAATAAGGTAAGATATAATAAGTGAAATGCGCTTAAAGATTTTATTCACATGCCATGACCATTAAATACTGAAAACAGCACAATATTTACATAATACTTGTTCTATGTCGAATAGTAACTGAATCGGTTATTTTATGCAATAATTATATGACTAACCTATTAAATGGGAATAAAATAATCGAAGCCTACAATAAAGATCTTTTATGTCCGTCATAATGATTTCTCAAGTTTTGTTAGATCTTCAATAATCTTAAATTGTATATGTTTCAAGGTTTGTACGAAAGATTTTATATTAAACAAACAAGCATCAATTTGACTGAGGTTTTCTAATTTCACTTAATGAGGCTAATTCGACAGTTAATACAAACACTTAAAGGACTTAATATGTACGTGACTGAATTCACTTGGGTAATTCTCAAATATCAATCTAACTGACTTAACTAAACAATTCGTTTTTTTAAAAAAGAAAACGATAATACTCCTGTTAATCATGCATGAATAGATTCTTAGTGAATTTCATTAATGTCAAGTGGTTTGAAGCAATTAAGTCTGTTACACTCCAGTAGTCATTCATTCAATAAAAAAATATTAGATAGATGCATCAAATGTTGACCAGTTAGTTTTAATGATAACCAATGATCTACTATAATAAACATTCTTAATATCTATACAATTACATTTATATCTTGCTTTATTGCTATTTATTTAGTACAATAGAGCAATCCTAGTCTAAACCTTTGGTTCATCTTCATTTGCATTTCAAAAATAAAGATATGTATAATAGATATCTTAACAAAAGTGATCAACTATTACCGATTTTCATCTTTTAAAATTTCTGGTCGATCCTACTTAACAACGTTTGCATTATATCCATGCAATGAAATAGGACAGAGCTTCTGCCTCATTGTTCTGACAATCTGAATTTTGACTTGCTTCAATCTTATTTCCTCTGGATGAAGTGAGTAGTTTGTATTTGTTATAGGACTACTAAACAGTTATTTCCGAAATTCATAATAAATTAGGATCAATCACTGAGAACTGGATAATCTTAGCAACTAAAAGTAATTGTTTCTGTAAAGTTCCAAAAACACTGTAATAGGGTAGGGTACTTACTTACTTACTTACTTACTTACGCACGCCTGTTACTCCTTGTGAAGGAACATAGGGTACTACTCGAAAACTAATAAATTGAAAACGTTAAAATTGACCAGTCATTGGTAACATTTCTATCTAAATGCACTTCTGTAAAACAGGATAGATTTCAATGAAAAGTTTACTCTGAGATAACTTTTATGTCATATGATGCCTATGATAAAGTCATTAACAGTAGATATATGATAAGACTCCGTCATGATTTTTGTTGGGATTAAATAAAAATGTCATTTGAATAGTATAATTTAATGTTAGATTCGAACCAACTCATTCAAGTAACTTAGCAAGTTTATTCATTAAGAGAGATATGATGACATAAAAAAAGTGTGTTCTAGCATCATTTTATACACTGTGTGTTATATCCGAGTGAGGATCGAATCACTTGTAACTTCTGAGACCTTTTATTAATGGAATAATATTATCTATATATTCTTATGGTATAACTATTCAATAATTAGATTATGTATATTTATATTCCTCTTATTATAAGCTTTATTTTGACCTTGTTATTATTGTACGATTTACGGTTCCTAAGTTATACTCACTTTATTGACCAGTGCCTCCCACGTTCACAGTCACTTTTTGGAGTTATTGTGTACAAATGTTATTTCTTATTTGATGGTGCGTTGCGATCTGTTTGACTGATATATAAACGCAGTATGTCTGAAATAAATGATTCGCATAGTGGAGGCTGTTGTTGGTATTCTGTACTCAGCTGGACGGGCTAGGCGAGCAAGGAAACAATAAGACGCTAGACTATTCATACTGGTCGAACGTCATTGGTTTTGACACTGCGAAGATTGTATTAGTCATATTTTGATTGGTGGATAAATCACGTGATAAAAAGCCGGACATAAAGTCACAACACTGTGGGCTACAATATAATGTGGAAGAATTTCAGAATCCAAGGTACCACCAGAATGTTTAGAAATAACTGTAATCAAATAAAATTCGACCATAAAATGGATGTGAAAGTGTAAGTCATGGTAGTTTCCGTATAAAAATTAGATGATACCAATCAATAAAAACTATAAGTTGAGCGCAGAAATGTTTCTTCTCAAATACTTCTTCATCAGGCTTTTACAACTGAGTAGAAAATCGATACCAAATAGGTGGTAGTGTGTTAATTTAACAATATAATAACAATAATAATCATCATCAGTTATTAACAATGTTCGGAAATGAACATTCATATTAATGTGAATTTTCATGATTACTTGATTATCGTCATTAGTCACATAAGAGTAGGAATAAGAATTGGAATTAGATATAGAAATAAATGGGAGGCAAAATGCGACTCACACGTCCGCGTCGTGCCTCGTGGATAATGAGACGAATGACTCATGAACTAACGTGAGCGGTAACCCGGGTGGTCAGTCAGTCAGCTACAACGTAGGACCAGGCACATATGTGCATCGGTCGAAGTTACCATACTGCATTAGCACAACAAGATGAACACCGGATTCATAGAAGTAGCAAATTCAATGGTGGTAATATATAAAAGCAAGATTGTATATAAGGATATAGTACAAGAAGAAAGAATTAGTTCGTAGAAAGAAAGATATGAAGCGATTTTAATCTCTTGGTTTAAGGGAAAACATAGAGTGTGTACACCGACGCCATTGTGATCGATTCTGAGCCATGTCACCAAGAGTCTCCAACCATTGGTTACGATAGTCACGCGGACCCCAACCAAGTAGTGTGCATCTATCAACATTGTTTAGACTAGACGTTAGTGACGTCGTGGACTGATGCCACGTTTCGGTTTGCCCGCCCGGGTGGTGGAGATCTGGCTAATCACCCACTCTTACCGATACCCACCAATCGATTACGAATCTCATGGAGAAACAGCACAAATACATTTGGAATGAAAAACGACAAAAACATTTTTTAGAAAGTGATGCATGTATCATATGGAGTTGCTCGTCATTGAGCAAACTCCAAAGGATTGCAGAAACAACTATTCTAGCCTCGGTAGTTGTGCTGTGCTTCGATGTGGCCTGTTTCTCTCCAGAAGGGTCTAATAGGCTTCACTAACTTGTTTGTTTGAAAGGGGCATAGATATAAATATTTCTTGCTATTTGTAAACTTAAATAATAAGTAATGAGTAATACGAGTTCAATGAAAATTAGGTAATGAGATTACTAAATAAATTACATCAGATACGAATTACTAATTAAAATGCTGCTATAATCGAAGTTTGAGCAAGTTCAAAGGAAAAGGAATAAAAAGCTTTCAAAACGTTATCGTATCTATGTAGAAGGTCAGGGTAGATTCCGTATAAGGAGGTTAAGATTTTTAAAATATATTCTTACAGCTTCAGTTGTATGTACAAGTCGGATTCTCAAACCATTGGATAATTTTGATGGGATTTTATTTATAACTTTCAATGTCAAAATCCTATCAACATGAAGACCAGTATCGACTAAAGTTTAAATTTGGGATGAACAACAGCTTTGTGATGCAGGTACATACAGTTGATGAGATTCAGGTAGGACGAAACGCGAATTCTGGATTCCACTGCTAGTCATCATTCATTTTTGATTTGCTCTTTTATTATTTTCAATTTTAATAAACAAATGGTTAACATTCATTCATCTTATATCAACTATTCATAACAAAAAGTTACGTATACACATATTCTATCATTTTTCATACGATTCCAATCTTATTGTCTCATAATACTGATAAAAGTCAATTTCTAAACATGATTAGATAAGAATTTAGTGTAGACTTAATTCGATTATTAAACATCATATATTCTTTGATCATTTTAGTTTTGATTATTACCCTGAGGAAGTTCAGACAATTCAACTGGATAATAAGCATTAATCGAATTTGTTTAAGCCAAGATGGATAGTGGCTAGCAAAGGAATTCAAGACGTGCTTCTCACCCTGTTTTGGGACTCGTCAGCTGGATGTACCTGCATCTCAGAGTTGATGTTCACTCCGAGACTCCAACCTAGTACCATTCACTTCAAACACCATCGAGTTATCCAATTGGCTACTGAATACTGATAGCCAATTGCTTGTGCAATGAGGTGAAGTTTTAATTTACTTGGTATTGTTTACTTGAATGTTTCCATTGTTGTTTGGGACTGCAATTAATCAGACTGTTGTTGGTCGTGGTACGGTTGAGAGCGGAGAGAGTCCGCTCTCCCTCTCGAAATGTTCTCACATGGCCACGCATACATAGCCTCCTCCAGGCAATTCCTACTCGCTGCCTACTCGCAACATTATTGTTGTCTACGAAATTGAGAAGATGAAAGACGATGTTAATGCAAACTAATGATTAACTATTTCAAATTTTGTTTACAGTAATGATGAATAAAGCTCTTTTGGCAGCTAATTCACTGTATAAATGTCACCTGATTGATAGTAATCATAAACCAGGACTTGTTTCTTCAATCATTATCACTGTAATAGAAAATAACCTGGTCATATGTAGAGTTTCATGAATGTCACGCATGGAATTTTCTTATAATTCAATGTAAATATACAAAAAAATTGCCTTTGCTTTAGGGAATAAAATACCTTCTAAGGAATAATGTTTCTTGATTAATAAAGTGAAAAAGTGAGATAAGACTATTTCATACCTTCAGGCATCTCATTCATACAGTTGATGTACAATGGTTGAGGAGATGATAATGAAAGAAAATGAAACCTACCAAAATGATAAATGAAAATTTAATTTATAGCTAAATGAAAATATGTTTATAAAATAAGATAAAGTGAAGATGGTTATTGCTATGATACATTTTTTATTCCTGAGGATTTTCCAAGACAGGGTTGGATGGAGAGTGCTGGTTGGCACCTATGCTCCTCCACCAGGAGTAACAGGTGTAAGTATTAAGATAGAAACAGAAATTTTGGTCATATTTCATGTTCTTTGAGATGTATTTGCTAAATTCTGCTGTATCAGTGTGCACGTCCATTTTAATGCTCGAAGATAATATCTTTTGCACAAAAATGCCAATTTGTTGTGGATTAATCTACTGAGCTTACCATACAACACATACTATTATTGTTATAACTTGTGGGTTTGTGCCCCCACTAATGTATAACGTAATGATACCGCCAATTAATGAACAGTGAATTGTCGACCAAACCAATGACGCATAAAACCTGTACAAGCAGTCTAGAGTGCTTAGCGGTCCTGTTTCCTGCCTATCCCGGCCTATTAGATCTAGAACAATCAATCTCAACCTCCACGATATGAATCATGTATTACAAACCAAACAGAACAAATCGTACCATAAAATAGAAAACAACATTTGTACAAGTTTCGTTATTAGTTTGACCTGTTTCATATACGAAAATTTCATTGAAAATCGTGAACCGATCAGTGTCAAATCACCATTGAGAACCTGGAAGCACTGGACAGCCTTTTTGTCGTGATATGGGACTCAAACCCGACCATGTCGGCATCGAGCGCAAACATAACCTCTAGACCACTGAATCAGAATCCAACGGTGTGAATCTCTAACTTTAACCAATCCACTATGTCGCGCAACCATTTTCCATTGTATTTTCAAATAATTCTCAATCATGAAATTGTACTAATTATAAGAACATGACTAACCTTTGTTATTGATTAATTTTGTTGTATCCCTGCCACTATTCTCTATGTGTATGTTTATTATTTTCTTTGTAACTGACTATTATTTTACGGTTTTGTACTAATTGTATTAATTTATATTTTAGTGACAAGTTATGATTGTTGTCTATATACATAGTTACCTGTTTTGCCTATAGCTCTGATAAGAATCTATATGTAACAAGTATAAGGATCTATTCAGGTCATTCATCTGTAAGTAATTAGTTTCTATATGTTGTACTGTTGAAGAATTGATAGCGATTTACATCACAGGACAAGATAGATACTACTTGAATACAAACTGTAGTTAAACATTGTAGTGTAGTCGAAATTGGTTGTATATCAAACACAAAACATGGTGTATTCAAAACTATATACTGAAGATAATGTACATATGTAAATAGGTAATTCATTATTAATATTGTAGTGCTTCCCTTGATTGTCTAAATAACTATTCAATGGAAATTAAGAAAATAAATGGAAGTAATAAAGTGATTGCCAAAAATCGGATAAAATAAAAGTAACACTTGAAATGATATGAATATTCTTGTAAGAAAGCTTATAAACCTTGTGAATGAAGGCAATATCGAGGCAGTTCGCATAGGATGCATATATGCCAATAAGAAAGTGATCAATTACAGTCCTGGAAACATACAAGCAAACAAGGCCAAGTGAATTTAATCTTCACCTCATTGCACAAACAAGCAGCTAACAGGATTCAATAGCTAAGTGGATAACTAGACAGTGTTTGGAGGAGACAGTATTGAGTTCAAGCCCCAGAGTGAACATTCACTTTGAGATGTAGACACATCCAGCTGACGAGTCTCAAGTAGAACGAGATGTGCGTCCTAAAATTCACTGCTAGCCACTATCCATCAATACAAACACATTGAATCTATAATCAATTCCTTTAACTGCACATTGAACAAACCCGACGAAAATAAATAAAGCCAAATCAACTTCGTCATAGTTACTCTTACATAAAAATAATTAGTTTACAAGCGCTTAATCACATCATTCTAATAAACCTGTCTGTTAATGGTTGCCTTTGTAGATTTTGTTAACTTTATTTATCTTCTTCATTCTGTTAAGTGTCTAGTTCAAATGGCTTCAGGTCAGTTAATTGGTCAGCATTCTTGACACTCATTAATGAATTGAATTTATATTGATACATTTGTTGACTGTAGATTGATTGAAATGCAACACTTTGAAAAACTCTCTGGCATTCTTTGACTGTCTATGAATGTTGACATTCTCCCAAATTAATTCGAGTCATTGGTTGTCTGATAAAATTGGCATGAGTAATAAGATCATTTCATCTTATTTCAAAATTTTGTTCCTTTATGTATGCGGGTAGAGGTCCATTCACTTTGTCTAATGCACTGTTTTCCTCAGTTGGTGCATTTCATTTTATGAGTGATACTGTGTTCATCATTGTGTCTTTCGCTACTGGTAAAATGAGATGAAGTGATTCTGTTCCCTTGTTAGCAAATTTTATTTCCAGAAAGATGTTGAACTTCATTGAAGTCATGAATCAACATATGTTAAACCAATCTAGAAGACCTGAAAGCACTGTGTCTGTTTTGTCACAGTTTGCGAATGCTCAGCAGTGCGCATTCATGACCGTATGCACGGGAATCAAACCCAGGAGTTTTGGTCTCGCATACAAACGCTAAACTTCTAGACCACTGAGTCGGCATCCAGTAGTGTTATAGTCTAACCTTAATCAATTCACAATATTCCAGTGTTCGAGTGAAAAGTTGTGAGCAGTAAAGCTAACCCGTGTTGAGTGTGAGGCAGTTACCCATTGAAGACAATGGAAGATAGTTGCACAATTGATTGAGGTTAGACACAATTGGACTCGGTGGTGTAAAGTTTTAGGCGTTCGCGCGCGAGACCGAATGTCGAGTGTTCTATCCCAGTTTGTTGAAGAGTCGCAAACTAAACGGGACGGCCATTCAATGCTGCTTTATTATCAAAGTTGGTCATGATTTCACTGGAACGTTTATTTCAAATATCTTTATAGTCCTTCTTATGACTTCATAGATATTTTTCATGTGTTTTTAAGCAGTTTATTTTCTAGTTTCTAAGGTGGATCTTCTTGGTGCCGTTTCAGCTTTTGTGGGACTTCTTGACAAGACTTCTTGTGAAGACAGCTATTATTAATGAAAATGATATAAAGAGACCACATAAAGTCTAACAGTATGAACATGATTTCAAGAAGGAATCAAGTAGTCTTGATTAATCAGTGTTTACTAAAACGTATTTAATTTATGTTGAGTTCCAAACTACATATATGTTTTACCATCAAACTGATGCATCTACTTGGATTCGTCATTCAGAAAGCATGAAAAAGTGACATCAGACAAAATGTTTAGTGAGAATAAAGAATTGGATAATTATCTGTGTAGGATTATGGAAATTATTAAGATTTTGATTAAGATCATGAACTGATTGGTCTTAGACCACCACCAAAAACCTACAAGCATTAGATGGCCGTTTCGTCCTAATGTGGGACTTCTTAGCAGTGCGCATCCATGACCGCACCTCGTGGGACTCGAACTCAGGGCCCCCAGTCTCGCTCACGAACGCTTAACCTCCAAACCACTGAGTCTGTATCCAACGGACTTAATATCTAACCTCAACCAATCCATGAAGTTGCGCCACCGTTCACCATTGTCTTCAGTGAGTTGATATCTCATTATCTCAATGAATTGGATAATTCACCTAACTTCACCCTATAAGATATTTATTTGATCTGTTCTTCTAATTATTAATCATTCAACTTACCGTAATCCTCGTGCCATTTCAAATAAATCCACAAGAAATGCTTGCTCTTGATTATTATAATTTGGATCTGTACCTAAACTAACAATCAATGCAATAGTATCAGTATCATATGCTTCAATTTTTGTTTTAGGTTCAAATGTATGACAATTAAAATATATATGATGACTAAATTTACGTATTTGAAAACCATCCATATGCATACAATTATCTTCAATTTGCATAGTTTGATTAACACGTCGCATACAATTTAAAAATGCTGTTGTATCATGTCCTAAACGATAAGCATCAATTGTTTTTATATTTTGATAATAGATTGACAAACTATCATATTGATAAAGAGTTTCCGCTGCATCAACATCATTTTCCATTAGAAATTTATGAGTTAAATTACGCATATGTTTATTAAATACACTTGGTGACATAACATCACCATGACGCCATAAATGATATGCATTCTGTGAAAATGGATGATGATGACAAATAGTTAATGCTGGAAATGGTGATTTAGCATCTAAATCAACATGTATATTTACTGAAACATCATAAACTAAATAATCTTGTACTAGAAGATAAGTTGTCAGTAGTAAACCAACAGTCATAATTAATACAAAACAAAACCATAAACCTCGTAGAAATGGTGGTCCTCGTCTCATTCGTGCAACACCTCGTATGGAAAATGTATCACATATAATTTCTAAGATACTGATTCTCTTTATTATTTTAGATGATTCTTTCATTTGAATGATATGTGAACAGTTTTGGGCTAATTTATCAGTAGTTGAACGCTGATCATTCATTTGTATAAAATGGGAATTATCATTATTCTCTAATTGTAGCATGTTTTCACTGTTCTTTGTTTATAACCAAACCACATAGCGAAAGCAGAAGCATTACGGATACCTGGGTTGAAAAATACAAACAGATAAACACGATATTATTACAGGACAAATTCTTATTACAGATACAATTTATTACAACCGTTGTAACTAACCTGGTAAACTGCAGTGTTCATAAAATTCGGTAATCAATAAAAAAATTTTCAGTGGTTGAGATCATGAGTTAATTGAAGCCAGACCACCATGGAAACCCTGGATGCACTGGATGGCCGTTTCGTCCTATTCTGGGACTCTTCAGCAGTGCGCATCGATGATCCCACTTCGCGAGACTCGAACTCAGGATCTATCTGTCTTGCGCGCGAACTCTTAACCACTAGATCACTGAGTCGGCCGGTATCCAACATTGTTAATGTCTAACTTCAATCAATCCACGAAATAGAGCAACACATCCGTTAATGTCTTCAGTGAGTTACCATCTCATAACAGACCCGGTCGAACTCTACTGATCAACAAGAAAACAATAAATACTTGTTCTTTATAACTTCCATTTTAGGGTATACTAATTTAACTTTTTGATCAGTGTAATACAATTGTTAGTGGTAGGAATATTTTTGAAAAACAAACTAGTGTTATGGATGAATAAACTTAAACGTATTTCAAATTTCAATGATGGATAATATCAGATGTTATTACTGTTCTATACACGTCACTACTTACAAAATGAGTGATCTGTAAATTGTATTAGAACATAGAAGTGAAGACTAAAATACAGTGTATATCTATATACATATACATTTGGGTATATATGTATCCTAGTTAAACCGTTAGAGAAACATAGTGTAAGCAGGTGATTTCTAGTCCATAGATTTCAAAAACTCATTTGAATATAAAGCAAACTAAGGGAAACGTTATTTCATAATGACTATGATAATGATAATATTAATATGTTGGGAAATAAGAAAGACAATGCATAGTAAAATACTTCATAAAGAAAGAAGTTGAACTGAATAGGTTAATGGTGATAGTCTTCTAATAGAATAACTAGCTAAAGAATTTCTCTATAAGTAGTATGACGTATTAAACTAAGAGTAAGCACACAAAGAAATTTGTATGCATGTAAATCAGGCATTATTGAATTGCTAGTATAGGGATTGTGGAGATTATTAAGTTTTTGATTGAGATCATGAACCGATTGATGTTGGACCATCACCTTTGGAAACCTGGAAGCACTCGACGGCCGTTTCGTCCTATTGTGGGACTCCTCAGCGGCGCGTATCCATGATTCCGCTCGCGGGATTCGAACCCAGGGCCTTCGGTCTAGCGCGCGAACGCTTAACCTACTGAACCTCTGAGCCGGCATCCAATGGTGTCTAACACTAACCAATCCACGAAATTGAGCGACCATCTTTCATTGTACTGAACTAGATACCTGTCTCTGCCTGACAATATAGAATTGAGTCCATTTACGACTTCCGATATTGTGGTCTTCGATAAATTCCTTCAAAAGATATTGAAAAAATAAACTAATTTATAGTTCACAGAATGAATTAACACTAATTATAGGAGTAATCAAGAACAGTAGGTACTGGACATCTGTATGATCCTAGAATATGACTCCTCATGAGTGTACATTCATGACCTCACCACTGAGAAGCCAACCAAGACTGAAGATCGATGTAGAAATAGAATTTGATGTAGACATACAGGCGAAGATTGGCAAAGAGAGCACAGCATTACTACATTTAAACATCCTATGGAACTCAAAACAACTGTTCGCAAACCAATATCAAAGATAAAGTCTTCAACACGAACGTCAAGCTAGTTCTATTGTACGGAATCGAAACTTATAGATCTACTACAACCATTATCAAAAACGTACAAATATTTATAAATAATTGTACACTCAAGATACCTTCGGCAACAGCTTATTGTTGAACAGAAAATTAGAAAATGACGTTAGAATTGCATGAAAAATCATCAAACTGCATCACGAGGCATGTGCTAACTTGAAATCTCGAAAGGAATCGGAAAAGAAGAAGATCAAGGAACACATTGCATCAAGAATTCTACACACACGTCAAAAGAATAAATAGCAACTGTAAACAGCTGGAAAGGATTTCTGAGGACAGAGTTGGATGGAGAATACTAGTGTACGGCCTATGCTCCTCCATGAAGGATAACAGTCGTAAATAACTTTGTCAGTAACTTCATATCTCTGTCCCTAAAATTCATCTGTTACGTATATACAGTGAAAGTGGTTTGTATAGTTCAGTGGCAGATTCTTCACGTAGAATAATTGAATTAAATAATATACTTCTATCGTACTATTCGTGTGTATATGTAATGAATCATTTCTGTTTGGTGAACTACTAATAAATAAGTGTTATGTCTAGGTATATTATGTACATACACAGGTTTATATCTGCTATTGTAAAGCAAGGCATATATGCCTCAATCAACACATGCATCAAGAACATGTTTCAATGTGATTCAATAAGAATGTGAAGAAATGGATTAAGAGTTCTATTCTTGAATAGTTAATCGATTCTAATCAATTTGCTGATCCGTGGGATTGATTTTTACTTACTTACTTACGCCTGTTACTCCTCATGAAGGAGCATAGGCCGCTCACCAGCATTCTCCGTCCAACCCTGTCCTGGGCAATCCTTCCTAGCTCCTTCCAGTTGTTATTCATTATTTCCATATCTGCTTCTATTTCCCAACGTAATGTGTCCTTTGATCTTCCTCTTTTACACTTCCCGTCAGGATTCCATGTCAGGGCTTGCCTCGTGATGCAGTTTGATGTTTTGCGTAATGTATGTCCTATCCATTTCCATCGTCTTTTCCTAATTTCGTCTTCAGGGTTGAGTTTTAGGTGAATTATATTATTCATCTACTTAGATTTCATTGTATCAAACTACTTGTTATGCCTCGATAAGCATAATGAGGGGTAATTTTTAGGATCCATTTGTGGACCAAATGCTATACGTATATTTTATCGTATAATTGTTAATGAACTAAACTATTCTTATCGATTAAATGTTTAAATATTTCAATGCCAGTCAATTGACTAACTTATCGATTGAATGTTTAAAAATACTTCCATGGTAATGTCGATTATATACATATAATTGATAGATATACGTTTGAATTGTGTTTGGGTGATCGCTCGTTTCTGGCTGTTGCAGAATATACTCTCCCATTCCAAGCTTGGACTTCTCCCTCTACCTAGCGGGGCTGGGACTCATCAAATAGCTAGCCCAATAGTCTTTGGTCACTGAGTCATGTTTCTCGTTGGCAGCTTGAGTGAACTCGTGATAGTTTCAAACCTAGCACTACCTGAGATAGTTGAAACTTTAACCATCAATGAAATGAAGCCAAAATTATTTGTAACAACGTAAAAATGTTTTGTACTTAACTTTGCAATGACTTCAGACTATATCCATCTCTAATTATTTCATATCTCCTATAACTTTATCCAGAATTGTTTCTGACATCATTTCATTTCATTTAAGTTCTATTAACTTTTATTATTGTAGCAAAACATTTCGATTATCTTATTCTATTCAAAATATAATCTCTTTCTAATCAGTTCAACGGAGAAGCTTTGGAGGACGTAAAAACCTTTACATATCTGGGCAGCATTATCAATGATCACAGTGTGTCTGATAAAGATGTGAAGGCGCGGATCGGAAAAGCAAGATCAGCATGTTTACAATTGAAGAACATCTGGAACTCATAACAACTGTATGGGGCGCAAACTTGGAGAACTACGAAAGCCATCATCCAGAAGATATAGGTGTTTATTAACAATTGTCTACGCAATATACTTTGGATCTGTTGGTCAGACACTATCAGCAATAGACTAGTATGGGAGAGAACAAATCATATCATAGCGGAGGAGGAAATCAGGAAAAAAAAGTGCAGGAAGTGGATAGAACGCACATTGAGGAAAGCACTCAACTATGTCACAAGGCAAGCCCTCACCTTCACTTGGAATCCTCAAGGCTAAATAAAGGAGAGGAGGAAGACTAAAGAACACATTACACCGAGAAATGAAGACAGATATAAGGAGAATGAACAACAATTGGATAGAACTAGAAAGGAACGCCAAGGACAGAGTGGGTTGGAGAACGATGGTTGGTGGCCTATGCTCCATTGGGAGTAACAGACGTGAGTAATTAAGTAATTAAGTAAGTAAGTAACAGGGCTTTTCGTTTAGGTACTATATTTATACTACACAATCTAGGATTACAACTTTTATATTGTATTATATTGTTCATTCAATATTCGTACGTCCTCACAGAATTAATACTTAATATTACACAGACTCTTAATAAATTCCTATGAGAAGACATCCCCTCGCCGAACTTTGTGTCTTTAACGTTTAAATAGAAAATATATATCTACTAAATAGCGTGTAAATATTTTCATGGGTTTTCGGGTTTTTTCACAACCATTAAAACTATAGTGTGCTCAATTTGAGTAATAAACAACCATCAAAATTTTGTAATTACATAAATTGGTTTCCTGCTGATAAACAGTAGTTTATGTTAAAGTATACACAGACCCCTAACTTTTGAAACTTCATTAAATCGTTCAGCAGAAACTTCCACTTTATGTTACGCCTTTCTTATTTATAAATATGATGCTCGGTCATTTTTCGAGTCTGATGGTGTGATTTCAATTTTAAAACTCTCTCAAAGTATTCTGCCTATCTGTGGATTGTTCATGCACTGATTACATAAAAGTGTACGGGGTTCTTATGTCTTTCAACATCCTATGTTGATGACATCATTGGATTATATACATGAATAGGTAAATTTTCAAACAGTCCATTTGTCACTCAGCGGATTCATTCACCTTTATTTCTAACTGAACTTCAGAATCGGAACTAGGAAGTTCATTTGATACTTATTTAAAACCTTTAGATTGTAGTTATCAAGACAAACTTCCAGTTGTCATGTATCTAGTCGATAGATCAATAGAATTCTCTCTAAGTATTCTGTTGTTCTTATTACTCCGTTGATGTATTTCTTGAACACTTCTTTAGTATAGTAAATAACTTTCACAATAGCCTGAAGTCTCTGTAAAACATTCCGAAGTTCACTTTCGTTCTAAAACTATGGTGAAACGTAACATTTAACCTAGATTAACATATTCTGTTTGTTTTTAATTGACATACTCTTATAACTCTCATGTTTGAAACTCCCAATAGTTTTTAATTCTCCCACTGTTGAGTTAATACACACATCTATGCAATTAAAATAAAGATAATAATATTATTATTAATTATTTATGGTTCATAGTAGAAGAATTTCTTTAGATATTATAGTAATATATCAATAGTTGAGATCATGAGTCAGTTGAAGCTTGACCACTATGGAAAACCTGGAAGCAATGGACAGCCGTTTCGTCTTATTGTGAGATGGTGGATGTGTCGCTCAATTCCGTGGATTAGTTAAAGTTAGACATTACAACCGTTGGATACCGGCGGGCTCAGTGATCTAGAGGTTAAGCGTTCGCGCGCGGGACTGATACTTCCTGGGTTCGCATTTCGCGGGGGGAGATCGTGGATGCGCATTGCTGAAGAGTCCCACAATAGGACGAAACGGCCATCCAGTGCTTCCAGGTTTTCCATGGTGGTCTAGCTTTAGTCGACTCATGATCTCAACGACTGAAATTATTTATGGCTTTGCTTATCTGACCTAACATATTTACAGGTCATTCATTATTGAACTGTATTGTATCGACTACTTCACAACATTCAAATTTCACTACTGTTTAATTGTTTTCATGCAATCAAAACAATTTCGCGTATGCAAACTATTGGGAGATATGATGAAATATATATGAATTTAAAAATGAAACAGTTTGCAGACGGAGTTATTGTGAACAATAATTGGTCAAAAAATATTTATAAGGAAGATGGATGGTGGCTAGCAATGGAATTCAGGACACACGCGTTACCTATTTAACTACTGAGTCCTGATCGCGATGGCATTTGAAGCCAATAGTACTTGGTTCGAGTCGCGAAGTAAACACCAACTTTTGGATGCAGGTACATCCAGTCAGCGAGTCCCACATAATAAGAAATAAATGATCTGAATTTCATTACTATCCACTACTCATCTTTGCTTATAAAGCTTGTGACTTAAGTCTATATCGAGACAGTCCGCACAGGATGCATATATGCCAATAAGAGACTGATCAATTGCAATGCTAAAGATTCAAGTAAACAAAACAAAGTAAAATATGATGAATTCATATTATTCTGCATTAACCTCTAGACCACTGAGTCTGTATCCAACGTTGTTAACGTCTAACCTCAACCAGTTCTCGGAATTTCGCGACCATCTCCCATTGTTCTGAGGTAGATATCTGTCTCTACCCGACATGGATTAGCTCCACTGGTCACGGCTTCTCACTAGAACTCCGAGAATTCCTTCACGATGCTAGTCACTAGTGATCACATGGTAATTATCAGTATAGGGTTGTGGAGATTATTAGGTTTTTGAGTGAGTTCGTGAACCGATTGATGTTAGACCACCACCAAACTAAGTATTCAACCTCGGTAACTTTTATATAAACTAAAAAGGCTTGTTTCGATAATGCAATGAGAAGATGAAGATTATCAGAATTATGTGATATATTTGCGTAATACATTTTGAACAATCTGATCACACATATACTTGTTAAGAACATTTATATACGAGAAATAAAAGGTCAACTAGACAAGTTAAGAGTAAGCCGTAACAAAGAAAAATAAAGTACATAGAAACAACGTGATAACCACTGCGGATAATAAATCAGGATTATCGAGGTAGGTTAAGGGTAAGACTAAATAGTTAAGATTAATTAAGATTAGTTATGATTAATCTTGTAACTAGACTAACCTACCTTTTTTATGCTGCTCAGTATTTCAATGATTCAGTGACATTTCTTTTAACTAAAAAAATGCTACTTCATTTGAACTACCATAAATCCCTAGCTAAAGTGCTTAGAAATCTACAAGCTCATCGGTTACATTCTGAGCTGGATCCAGCTCAGAGAACAAAACTCCACCAAAATCATCCACCTGAGCTACAAATCTTCTCCACCATCTGGAATAACATATATTTGCAACATTGGGAATTGAATGATCCTGTTATTTCATGGTCGTTATTACATTACATTAGTTCTAAAAATATTTGACTCTTATACTATTTATTTTATTTAAATACATAAACATTTGTACAAGTAGGCACCAAATAGATATATACCATATAAATCATTCGATTTGTATGAGTGCTGGGATACTGTCCGAGCACCCGGAACGAAACAAGTGGCTTTCTTATGGGGTCATACACCGAGCATTTGACTTAAAGGTCTAAGCCACAAGGCAATAGAGCAACGTCAGGAGATGCAGTAGCATGGTAGCCGGTGATCAATAATTGGTTCACACGCCATTTGTTCCCTCAGCATCCTGGAACCCATGTTCACCATTGGTTTAGAATCACGGTTTTCCAACTCCCCTAGGTGGATCCTCCATATCCACCAACCTGGTTAAAATGCCTGACATTCGTATTCGTTCTCTTAATTTCATAAACAACAGTAATGCCGTGAAAAGGGAGTTAGTAGGACTTCTTTGGCAATGGTTGTATGCACGTGGCCATGCAAGAGTATTTCAAGAGGAAGAGTTGACTCTCCCCCAATCTCAGCTGTACCAGAGCATTTTGGTGGGTTTTATACATAATTTGATTAGTAAATTCGAAAAATCTTTTTTTAAAAACCTGATTCACATATAACAAAATATTAACAAAATGGAAAAATTTATAATTGACTAAAGACGCTATCACAAATGAACTAAACAAATGACTGAATTAGAAGAAGAAAAAGTACAGTTTATGAATATTGATTTTTGTTGTTGTTGTTGTTGTTGTTTATTTATCCCCCTTTCTGAATATTTCATTTCAGTGTTTCCAAGATGACAACAGAATCACTTTATTATTATTATTATTATTATGAATAAAGTTGATGATTCTTTGCATGATACCTTGATGGTTGTTTCTAACAACAGAATAATTATTGATTTCATTATTTCTCTTTATTGTCTTTACTGTCTTTTGAATGTTAATATAACTATATTCAATTTTGCCTGATTTATATTGTTGGATAAATACACCAAACAAATGTCATCTAAATATAATCACAATTCATTGAACTGTATCTCATAATGATCAATATAGGACTTTATTTGTTTGTTTTTATCAAATACCATTGAAAGAAATAAAATGATTGTTTATAAAATCGAATGTCTTAATAAGAGATCGATTTTTGTAGGGAATGATGGATAGTGGCTAGCAGTGGAATCCAGTTTGACGTGCCTTTCGTCCCATTTGGGACTCGTCAGCTGGATGTATATGCATCTCAGAGAGTTGATGTTCACTCTGGGACTCGAACCCAGTACCATTCGCTTCAAACGCTATCGCGTTATCCACTCAGCTACTGATTCATGATAGACACTCGCTGATCAATTGAAGTCTTAAAACTCAATGGGAAGATACAAGCCAAACAATACCAAGTGAAGAGATCGATTGATTACAATGTTCCATATGCTACATAACTTCTAGTGAATAAAATTACAGTTTGATATTGAATATTTGTGAATCAATCATGAATAGTATAATAAACTATTGGAAATGCATAAGATGATGGAAATGGATAGGACATACATTATGGAAATCACCATACTGTATCACAAGGCAAGTCCTAACTTGGAATCCCGAAGGGAAATGGAAAAGAGGAAGGTCAAAGAACACATTACGTTGACATTTCGTCACACACCAGACCAAAAGGGCTGATGAGACTTCCAAGATAAGTGAAACGGTTGACACACCCAACTACTTCACTCCCTATCATTAGTTCGGGTGTCAATGCAGCCCAATCCTGAAGCAACGTTTTACATTTCGAGGGGGAGAATCGCATCCGGAACATGATTGCATTGTTGCTTAGAGTGGTCAGAAGACTCTGCATTTTGTCAGCGTCTTCACCAAATAAAACTATGTCATCAGCATATTCCAAGTCAACAAGTGAATCTCCCGGCAGAAGTTCAAAAGAAAGAACTGAGATATCATAAGAATTAAAAATTCACCAAAATTCTTTTTTATAAGTTAAGGTTAAGGTTTATAGAACGTTCATAGAACGTTGTCAAAGGCTATAATTTAGGCACATGTAATTACAAATTGTAATTGTCTTTAAAAGTTATTCAGTTTTCATATAAAATTGGTTATTGTTTAATTTCCCAGAAAAAAATATGCATATTACTGACATACTAATTCATGCTAATGAGTATTGAAAATGAATAAATGTTATAACTTGTGACCGCCGATTAGAGAACAGTGACTTATCGATCGGACCAAGGAGTTCTGATTGGTCCTGATTTCCGCCTAGCCCATCCAGTTCAGCCCAGAACACCAATCTCAGCCTCTGCAATATGATTCATTATATTCCAAACATACCGAGTTTATATTACCAAACAAACCGACCACAAGGTACCAATAAAATATGAAATAACATTTGTATAAGAATTAACCAGATGTGGCTGTGAATGAGGGAGGTAGTAATTAATATACTGGGCATAACTCAAGAATGGTTAGTCGTATAATAATAGTTCATAGGTTGAAATAAAACTGTCTATTGAAGAAGGGTGTGTCTGAGAAGTTTATTAACATCCTAAAAGCCCTATACACAAACACCTCAGGCAGAGTGAGGGCATACAACCACCTTTCTCCATTGTTACATTCCAGCAGTGGGATTACACAGGGTTGCCCAATCTCACCATTCCTCTTCAACTTTGCCATCGATGACATTCTGGAAACAGCTCTGATGGATGTAAGTGATGGTGGTGTGGTTCTGTTGCCTGGAGAAAGACTTCTCGACCCTGAGTATGCGGATGATATTGTCTTACTGTACGATAATGCCCAAGACATGCAATCCGCACTTAATCGGTTGGTAATCAGTGTCCGTAGGTATGGTATGTGCTTTGCACCTTCGAAGTGCAAAGTACTTCTACAAGACTGGCAGGATTCTAATCCTGTACTCACCCTGGATGGTGAGCAGATAGACGTAATCGAGAAGTTCGTGTATCTGGGTAGCTGCATAAGTGCTGGTGGTGGCGTGAGTGATGAGGTCAATGCACGTATATTGAAAGCCAGAGCGGTTTATGCCAATCTGGGCCACCTTTGGCGCCTTCATGATGTTAGTCTGGCTGTGAAAGGTCGGATGTACAACGCGTCGGTGAGAGCAGCTTTGCTCTATGCTTGTGAAACCTGGCCTCTCCGAGTTGAGGACGTTAGACAACTCTCTGTGTTCGATCATCACTGTCTCCGAAGGATTGCTGACATTCAGTGGCAACACCATGTCAGTAATGCAGAGGTTCGGCATCATGTGTTCGGGCACAGAGATGATAATTCAATTGGTGTCACCATCTTGAAACACCGACTTCGGTGGCTTGGGCATGTTCCACGAATGTCGTCCCAGAGAATCCCACGTCGTGCATTACTTGCCGACTCTGGGACTGGTTTGAAGAAGCAGAGAGGTGGTTAGTGTATGACATGGTGTCGTGGTATAAAAGAACGCTGTATAGGACGTGCTTCTGTCGGTCCTTCACGACTCCCTGGTTGGGGTCTGAGAGATGGTGCTACATAGTGGCTAGAGGAGTTATCAGATATGGCTCAGAATAGAAGCCATTGGTGATCTTGCTGCAACCTTCTTTTACTTTCTTCATAAAAAGTGGTTGTGTCTTCCTTAACTGAAAGATTTCTTCTGATTGTACCTTTTCGTTCCCTCATTATTACTATTATTATTACTACACTACCTTACACCAACCTCTTCGTTATTGTTCTCTTTTTTTCACGCTCCTTACTGTTTCTTTTCTTTCTCTTCGAATTCTCATTGTTTTGTGTGGCGTATATATATTGGCGTTCTCTTGTACCAATATTTATGTGTTCAAATAAATAAAACATAATAAGAGCGACCTGAATATGAATAGTTTAGTTACATAACAATTATACGATATAAATATACGTTTAATATTTGTCCATAAATGGATCCTAAAAATTCTCATTCATTATTCTTGTCGGGACATAATACTGAACTACTCTATTAATAATAATCAATTAGATATTGATTTATTATAAAGAAAATATAGATGACACTTAGCTAAAATGATGATCATCATTTATCATATTCATTAAAAAAGAAGAAAAAAACGATAGAAAAAACTCTACTCAAAATTGTCTTAATATGACCCATTTGGTGAGAAAATTAAACTGTCTGTATTTGATACCTGATCTAATGATAGTAATGGTGATGTTTCAGTCAATATTTAATTTATTCAATGTATTGATAGTAACCATTGTATTTACATAACTGTTACACTATTGTCATAGTTTAATCATCATTTATTGTAGATCAATTCAGATGAGGCACAAATTTTATTCATAGAAACCTATTATAACTTCAATAATTGCATTTTTGAAATTATCAGAATGGGTTTTGTGGAGATTTTTAGAAATTTCACCGGTTGAAATCATGAGTTAATTGAAACTAGACCACTATGGAAAACCTGAAAGCACTGGACGGCTGTTTCAAGAGATTCTCCTGAAGTTCTAATGAGAAGCCGTTACCAGTGGAGTTCAATCAGGTCTGTTGTGAAAAATCAATTCACTGAAGACAATGGTATACGGTGGCGCAACTTCGTGGATTGGTTGAAGTTAGACATTAACACTGTTGGATGCCGGCTCAGTGGTCTAGTTGGTTAAGCGCCTGGAGTGAGATTGATAATTCCTAGGTTCGAATCTCGCGGGGTGCGGGGTCGTGGGTGCACACTTCTGAAGAGTCACACACTAGGATGAGACGGCCGTCCAGTGCTTTCAGGTTTTCCGTGATGGTCTAGCTTCAATTGACTCATAATTTCAACCAGTGAAATTTCTTGAAATTACTAAGTATGTAGTGCGTGCTACTGACATCAACAGTTATAAGTAGCATGTATTATCAACTGGAAGTGGTATGTCTAGCGGCAGAATATTAAGGAGATCAAAAAAAAGTTAACGAGAACAGTAAATGATTGGCATGGAAATGCATGTAAAATAAAGTCTGAGATGATTGATTGATATGTTACAGTTTAAAAATCTCCATAGAGTATATTCAAAAATGAAGAATATTTGAGCGAACAATTGTTTTCAATCACTTCATCATCAGGCTCTACAGTTATAAATTCATTTGGTATTGTTTGGCTTGTATCTTCCCATTGAGGTGCATACTGTGCGTATGCCTCGATATTCCTTTAATTCGCAAGCTCTGTAACCAATGGTGGATAGTACTGGATTCGAGTACCAGAGTGAACATCAACTCTCTGAGATGCACGTATATCCAGCTGACGAGTCCCAAATGGGACGAAACGCGCGTCGCGGATTCCACTGCTAGCCACTATCCATCATTGTCTACAGTTATAAGTCCGTAATTATAGTATTTTACAAAGGCCGAAAATAAGGCATGTAAAGTGTTCAGTCACAATAAGTGGAGGATAGTATTATAGCATTATAAGATTGTTGTGTGAATATAATATGTAATAATGAGGGGGGTGTTATCAAGGTAATTAAGATAAACGAATTGGGAATGATGGATTTGAAGATTAGGATAGAGACAATAAAAAATAATGATAATAAAGAAAAAGAAAATTAAATAAATAAAAAATAAAGGAAGGGGTAAGAGGTTTATAATATTCAGTCTAGGTATTCAGTGATCCAGTCGTAGGCCAAGATGAACAAAGTGGCTCGATATATTTTTTCTGGATACATAAATTTGGTCTTCTGGAGTTGATCCAGATGATTTCGGCTATGTAAAGCTGTCGTAATCTAACTCCTAGAGGTAGATATTTTAGAATTTGATATAAAACAGAGAAAGCTTCCTCTATTTTGATATAATGTTCACTATCTACCATGTGAGAAAGGATAGTACTGTTGATTGATTTAGTGACTCCTTTTCCCAACCATGCAAACGTGCACCATTTTTTAACACATAACATTGTCAAATTCATGAATACATGCCTTAATTTTTTGGCCTTTGTAATTATGGACTTATAACTGTATAGAGCCTGATGATGAAGTGATTGAAAACAACTTTTCGCTCAAATATTCTTCATTTTTGATAGTTTACAAATGAAGCATTCACTGTATCGTTCTCACATAGTTTGCTAAGGTGTTATGTTATTTTGATGTTCAAATACATTTGATAGTCCTTACTTGTGTTCTCGTTCACTACAAGTAGATCTCTTTTTGTATCTTTCTCAAATGAATTAAGATCACAAAAGATGGTTTGTTTTTTACTTTAAAGGTGTCATATCAATTTTAAAAAATGCTCTTTGAAATCAATAATCAGCCTAAGTTGGAAGAAAGCTAGGGGCGGCCAAACCAAAACATGGCACAAGTCCATGAAGTCACTGACAATTAGACTGAGTCATGTTGGTAGGTGTTGACTACCTGGTTGGGGACCGCGAGATGATAGCAACCGATGGTTCTTCATCATCAAATGAATATGGAGTTCTTGTTGTTTGTTTCTTCTTTTAAATCAGTGAACTCAATTCTCTTATAGAGAAATACAATACAAACCACAATGAAACAATGATCAATCAACTAGAACACAATAAAAATGAACCATACTTTATGGAATTTACATTACAAATGATATCCAATTAAATCTTAGTTACTTTTTATAAAGAAAAGTGTAAAAAATGAAATCGATTTTATATATGTGCGTGTATGTGTGTGCGTGTGTGTATGTGTGTATCAATCTGATAAAAGTGCTATACTAACCAATTGATTGATTATCAGTATTGGTAATAAGTTCAAGTGAATGGAAATGTTGAAGTCAAACATTGAAGTAACTATAAACATGTTTCATCTTCTATTTAAGAAGATTTGAAAGGTGAATCAAGTGACGATGAAATGGAAAGAAGGACACCTCATCAAGATTCCAAAGAAAGGAGATCTGAGCAAATAAGAAAACTACAGAGGTATTACACTACTGTCAATACCAGGGAAAGTCTTCAATAGAGTGTTGCTGAACCGGATGAAGGATGCAGTAGACGCCCAACTTCGAGATCAACAAGCTGGATTCCGTAAGGATCGATCGTGCACAGACCAAATTGCAACACTACGGACCATCGTCGAACAATCAGTGGAGTGGAACTCATCACTATACATCAACTTCATTGATTATGAAAAGGCATTCGACAGTGTAGATAGGAGGACATTATGGAAACTTCTTCGACACTACGGAGTTCCTGAGAAGATTGTCAACAGTATCCGGAACTCATACGACGGACTACAGTGCAAAGTAGTGCATGGAGGACAGCTGACAGATGCATTCCAAGTAAGGACTGGAGTCAGACAAGGCTGTTTACTCTCTCCCTTCCTCTTTCTTCTGGTGGTCGACTGGATTATGAAGACCTCAATATCTGAAGGAAAACACGGCATACAATGGACAACTCAGAATCAATTAGACGATTTGGACTTCGCAGACGACCTAGCCCTCCTATCACGTACACACGAACAGATGCAGATGAAGACAGCCAGTGTAGCAGCAGTCTCTGCATCAGTAGGCCTCAGCATACACAAAGGGAAAACCAAGATCCTCAAATTCAACACGCAGAACAGCAATCAAATCACTCTTGATGGCGAAACTCTGGAAGATGTAGAATCCTTCACATACCTAGGAAGTATCATCGATGAACAAGGAGGTTCAGATGCAGACGTAAAGGCGAGGATTGGCAAAGCAAGGGTCGCATTCCTACAATTGAAGAACATATGGAACTCAAAACAACTTTCAACCAATATCAAAGTGAGAATCTTCAATACGAACGTCAAGGCAGTTCTACTGTATGGAGCTGAAACTTGGAGAACTACAACAACCACCATCAAGAAGGTACAAGTATTTATAAATAGCTGCCTACGCAAGATACTCAACATCCACTGGCCGGATACCATCAGCAATAGCCTTCTGTGGGAGAGAACAAACCAACTTCCAGCTGAAGAAGAAATTAGGAAAAGACGATGGAAATGGATAGGACATACATTACGCAAACCGTCAAACTGCATCACGAGGCAAGCCCTAACTTGGAACCCTGAAGGGAGGCGAAAAAGAGGAAGGCCAAAGAACACATTGCGTCGGATTATAGAAGCAGATATGAAAAGGATGAATTACAACTGGACGGAGCTAGAAAGGATTGCCCAGGACAGGGTTGGATGGAGAATGCTGGTGAGTGGCCTATGCTCCTTCACGAGGAGTAACAGGCGTAAGTAAGTAAGTAAGTAAGTAAGTATTATACTCTTTAAGTAACATCTCCAAACACTAATCTTCCCGATTACTGCTTATACTCGTATTACCTCTACTACTACGGGATTTGAATCGACCACTGCATCTCTGTGCTAATGTGGTGTGGCAATTCGAACTGATGTACGTACGTACGAAGTTCTACGTTGTTACTGACTGACTGACTGACTGACTGACTGACTAAGTTCAAACATTTTACGGGAAAAAAAGAACTAGAAGACAAAGTTCATAGACTGAGACAGATCAAAACATTAACATAAATCTACATTGTTCTTTATTACCTCCTAATTATAAATCCAGCCTTTATAGTCACACTATTTTACTTGTTACTTCGATCAAATAAGAATTTGATAAAACAAAACAATGAAAAATAGAATACTTCTATAATTCCGAACTATTCGTAATCAACATGTAGTGAACAAGAGCATAGAGAAGGATGATCAAATGAATTTGTGTACAAAATTACAAAATCTCATAGTAAAATATCTAAGAATCATATAGCAAACTCTTTATTTGTAAAATATCAATCAATCATCTTAGATTTCATTGTTCTTACATTTCCACACTAATTATTTTCTGTTCACATTCTCTTATCTTCAATCTTCCGATTGATGATACATACTACTGATATCTGTCGATATCAGTAGCAAACACCTTAAACATATTTATTATAGTGCAAATGTTTTATTCCAAAATTATAAAAGATACCAAACAACATGATTAAAAAATTCAATTGATCTTCAGGTACTTCGGTACTTTAGAAAACAACATCAAGAGACCTGGAAAATTATCTTCATTTATCAAGTTGAATTATTAATACAGAAAGTTCCCTTTACCATTTTGTAAAGAGCAAGAAACAAAAAAATTCTAACAAAATAGCATGATGTCATCCTATTTCTTTCAGTTCTCATCAGCTACTTACAACCTGTGATATTCAAAAACTGTAATTACATAATGGGTTTAAATTACTTACATGAAAGAGTTTGGTTAGAAGTTATATTGAAGACATTTTCGTATAGTATGGCAAAGGTGTAAATAAATTCAATATACTGGATATTGTACCTTATGTAAAAGAACATTCTAAAACACTGTATGTGACAACTGTTCAAACGGCCAGAAACGAGTGAACAAACATTCATAGGAATATAGTGAGTAGAGCTCAGTTGATAAACTTTACTTACTTACTTACTTAATTACGCCTGTTACTCCTAATGGAGCATAGGCCGCCGATCAGCATTCGACAACCCACTCTGTACTGGGTCTTCTTTTCTAGTTCCATCCAATTCTTGTTCATTCTTCTCATGTCTATCTCCATTTCCCGACGTAATGTGTTCTTTGGTCTTCCTCTTTTCCTTTGTTTAGCCTTGAGGATTCCATGTGAGGGGTTGTCTTGTGACGCAGTTGAGTGCTTTCCTTAATGTGTGTCCTATCCACTTCCAATGCTTCTTCCTGATTTCTTCGTCTGCTGGGATCTGGTTTGTTCTCTCCCATAGTAGGTTGTTGCTAACAGTGTCCGGCCAACGAATCCGAAGTACTTTGTGTAGACAACTGTTATTAAACACTTGTATCTTCTGGATGATCATAATGTATAGACAAATCAATCAGATATAAGATAGCAGATTTTAGATTTTGATAAGTAATTCATTCATTCATTCATTTGACTAAATAGTATCTTGGCATTTTTAGCTAATGTCAATTCGTGATGAACAACCTAACTCTAATCATTAATTGTAATTCTTCACATTGATTTATAATCCTGATTTAGTTCTAATTTGTTAAGTGGACCCATTCAATCTCATCAACTTTCTTAATGTAAATAAACAATTTAATAACTAAGGGTTTAGTATAGGAAACTCATTAATTTTAACATTGTTCATCTGAAAATGGTTTAATGAAAGCCTTTCAAATCGGTTTTCTATAAAACTCCTACTTATATCGATAGTAATAATAGTAGTATTAGTAATAATAATAGTAATAGTATTAGTAATAATAATGATAATAATAAGGTAATAGTATTCTAACGCTAATCGATCTAAGGTGGATATGTAAAACAGTTACATTATAATTAAGCATACAATTTTTTTGTTATTTTTATCCCTTTAATAATCATTCAAAATAGAATGTAAATATTATTATCATTAACCCTTTAATTATAGTTTCCTATGCATGATGAACATACTTCTTCTTATTACTGAAGAGAAATCAAAGGGATAGAATTGTAACATACAGAAACGAACATTGTATCAACCATTAGATGAACAATTAGTTGTTGTGAACAATGACTAGTGGTAAAAAACACAATAAACAAACAAACAAACGTTCATTGTGTTCTAGGTGTGATTCAATCGAATTGAATAATATTCATTCTATTTCATTGATTCCTATTCAATGATTATTTAGAAGAACTAACCATTCATTATATAATAACGAATAAGAATAATAATAATCATCATCATAGTAACACATGTTTGTTGTATAGAAAGAACAGTGAATAACAGGAATGGGATTAATGAAATACATTTTATGTAATCATTTCTATGCTAAATAGAATGTGAATTGATCTAGCATGGAATATATATCTGATTTGGTATATTAAAGAATGATACATAAATAAGAAATTTGAATAAATGCATAGTATATTTTGCGTGAAGGGAGTTATCCCCCCCCCATAGATTTTCTGATGTAATATATATTCATTAAAAATAGACAAGAAAGTATCAATAATAAGAGTAATAATAATAATAATGTGAACACAATTTGAAACCTAATCACTCTGGATAATAAGTCAATATTACCAGGGTAGGTTTAAGGTAAGAACAAACTGTTTTTGAACACATAAAGGGGGTTTAAATTTTCGTATGGCTAAGGCTTCAATGAACCTTAGTATACGCCCTTTTACACTTTTATACAGCACTACAAAAGCTGAATTTAGATCAATCTTGTGACCTGTTTCAATTATATGTTTAGCAATAGAGGATGATGGATGTTTATCCTCTGCTCTTATTGGGTCACTTGATTGTATTTGATTCTGAAGCCATTTGGGTACATGTTCACTCACCCTAATGTTGAGATCACGATTACTCCTCCGTATGTATGTGTGACCACACACACATTTAAATTGGTAAACACAGTGGGATGTGACGCAATCGTTTCCATGTACTTTAGGTTTTGAATGAAGCATGCACCTTGTTCTTTCTTTGATGATGACCTTTGCTGCGCAATAGGTTTTATTGATGACTGATTTAAGTCGTTGTTTGAGTAAAAGGCTATTTGAATCACCTCTGAATGGTAAGGTGATGTAGACAGGCTTTTTCTCTACCGAGGCTACAGTAGGTCTCGCTGAACCATGGACTTTCCATCTATTTATGAATTTCAGAGGATAGCCATTTTCTATTAACGTTTTATTTAACAACTTTACATCATCATCAATGGCGTCATTGGTACAAATACGGTCGAGTCTGTTGAAAAGACACCTTATCAAACCACGTTTATATTGCACAGGGCAATAACTATAATAACTAAGATATTGACCTGTCCACGTTGGTTTTCTAAAAATAGATCGCTTTACTGAACCATCTTCTCGTCTACTCAGGAGTATATCTAGGAAGGGAAGCTGATCGTTTTTCTCTTCTTCACATGAGAGACTAATATGGTTTTGGAGAGTGTTGAGTTTATTTAATAAACCGTACATATCCTCTTTTTTCTCACAAACAACTAAGATATCGTCCACATATCTCTTATAAAGTGACATGTTTCCGATTAATTCATCAGTCTGATTTTCAACATGTGCCATGAACACATCTGCTAGTAATGGTCCTAGCGGACTACCCATAGCAACTCCATCAATCTGACGAAAGTATTCACCTTCAAAAATGAACTGAACTTTGTCAGTACATAGTAATAGTAAATCTTTAAGAAGTTTTACAGGTACAGATGATTGAAAATTGTTTTCAGATATGTAATCACATAATATATCAATGGTTTTTTTTAAAGGTACATTTGTAAACAAGGAATTTACATCAAATGAACACATTGTTTTTTTCTTGATATTAATATCATCTAAATGATCAACCAGTTCAAAAGAATCCTTTAGAGAATACTTACATAGATGTCTTCGAATAGGATCCAACAACTTTGCTAACCATTTAGCCAGATTATGTGTAGGTGATCTGCACATTGATAGAATTGGACGTAAAGGAACGTTAGGTTTGTGAATTTTAGGCAGCCCATATAAATGAGGGTACTCGGAACCCATAGGTTTTAGAAAGTTAAATTCCTCTTTATTAATAATATTCATGCGAAGCAATTTTTCTAGGTTTGAGTTTACTCTTCTTTCTAGTTTGCTGATACCTCCAAATTCAACATCAATCATAAATTTACTTTCATCACTAAGGATAGATAACATCTTACTTTTGTATTCACATTTATTCATGATGACTACGCCTGGATATAGCACACCAATTTCATAGTGTTGGCCCGAAGCAGAGAAGCGTATTAACTTCTCAGCATTTTAAATCATTAAAAGAACTACGATCAAACTCTGATATTGTCTTGTTAAAACCTGATAAAGGATCAGGCGTAGTCATCATGAATAAATGTGAATACAAAAGTAAGATGTTATCTATCCTTAGTGATGAAAGTAAATTTATGATTGATGTTGAATTTGGAGGTATCAGCAAACTAGAAAGAAGAGTAAACTCAAACCTAGAAAAATTGCTTCGCATGAATATTATTAATAAAGAGGAATTTAACTTTCTAAAACCTATGGGTTCCGAGTACCCTCATTTATATGGACTACCTAAAATTCACAAACCCAATGTTCCTTTACGTCCAATTCTATCAATGTGCAGATCACCTACACATAATCTGGCTAAATGGTTAGCAAAGTTGTTGGATCCTATTCGAAGACATCTATGTAAGTATTCTCTAAAGGATTCTTTTGAACTGGTTGATCATTTAGATGATATTAATATCAAGAAAAAAACAATGTGTTCATTTGATGTAAATTCCTTGTTTACAAATGTACCTTTAAAAAAACCATTGATATATTATGTGATTACATATCTGAAAACAATTTTCAATCATCTGTACCTGTAAAACTTCTTAAAGATTTACTATTACTATGTACTGACAAAGTTCAGTTCATTTTTGAAGGTGAATACTTTCGTCAGATTGATGGAGTTGCTATGGGTAGTCCGCTAGGACCATTACTAGCAGATGTGTTCATGGCACATGTTGAAAATCAGACTGATGAATTAATCGGAAACATGTCACTTTATAAGAGATATGTGGACGATATCTTAGTTGTTTGTGAGAAAAAAGAGGATATGTACGGTTTATTAAATAAACTCAACACTCTCCAAAACCATATTAGTCTCTCATGTGAAGAAGAGAAAACGATCAGCTTCCCTTCCTAGATATACTCCTGAGTAGACGAGAAGATGGTTCAGTAAAGCGATCTATTTTTAGAAAACCAACGTGGACAGGTCAATATCTTAGTTATTATAGTTATTGCCCTGTGCAATACAAACGTGGTTTGATAAGGTGTCTTTTCAACAGACTCGACCGTATTTGTACCAATGACGCCATTGATGATGATGTAAAGTTGTTAAATAAAACGTTAATAGAAAATGGCTATCCTCTGAAATTCATAAATAGATGGAAAGTCCATGGTTCAGCGAGACCTACTGTAGCCTCGGTAGAGAAAAAGCCTGTCTACATCACCTTACCATTCAGAGGTGATTCAAATAGCCTTTTACTCAAACAACGACTTAAATCAGTCATCAATAAAACCTATTGCGCAGCAAAGGTCATCATCAAAGAAAGAACAAGGTGCATGCTTCATTCAAAACCTAAAGTACATGGAAACGATTGCGTCACATCCCACTGTGTTTACCAATTTAAATGTGTGTGTGGTCACACATACATACGGAGGAGTAATCGTGATCTCAACATTAGGGTGAGTGAACATGTACCCAAATGGCTTCAGAATCAAATACAATCAAGTGACCCAATAAGAGCAGAGGATAAACATCCATCATCCTCTATTGCTAAACATATAATTGAAACAGGTCACAAGATTGATCTAAATTCAGCTTTTGTAGTGCTGTATAAAAGTGTAAAAGGGCGTATACTAAGGTTCATTGAAGCCTTAGCCATACGAAAATTTAAACCCCCTTTATGTGTTCAAAAACAGTTTGTTCTTACCTTAAACCTACCCTGGTAATATTGACTTATTATCCAGAGTGATTAGGTTTCAAATTGTGTTCACATTATTATTATTATTACTCTTATCATTAACCTTATCTCCTCTTACCCCGTTTCCTGTCTAGTTGACCTTTTATTTTTATATATAAATGCTCTTAACAAGTATATATGTGACCAGATTGTTCGAAATGTATTGCGCTAATATATCACATAGTTCTGATAATCTTCGTCTTCTAATATCATTATCGAAATTTATCAAATGACTAATTGTTTTAAAGTATCAATAGTTGGTAGGAAACCTCTCTTAATGAAGCTAAAATTCAACAGTGTTGTCTAAAGGAGTGGAGAGGATCTTTTATGGAGCTAACCTTTGTCGACTTATGATAACACTTAATCCATCGTCGTTATTTAACGGATAGAACCAAATCGTTCAAAATAATTTATCGTATACGTATTACTTTTATTACAGTGTTTGATCTCATCCCCTTTTGTATAACAGAAGCTAAAAGGATTCGAGATAACAACACAATTCTTTTTATTCATACGAAATCTGTCACAAACACCTATATCCGTTCTTTAGGTCAACCAGGCTTGAGAAATAATTCTACCTATTATTCATATTATCATGTTGCATATCCTTTGTTTGTTTATTCCTATTTACCTTGCTTAATGAATTGGACATTTCTTACAACGTTATTTTAATCATTTTCGGTGTCTTTATCTGTGTACATTTTTTTCAAGTCTTCGACCTACATTCTTTGTTGAGACGATTCAAACTTTTATTATTGTTACAGTAACCCAGTGTTGTTCACTTCAAGCACCATCGCGTTATCCACTTATTCACTGAGTTCAGAAAGTCACCGTTTAGTGCTATATACTACTACTACATCGATGACACATTCACTATTGTATATCAGAATGCTTATAAAAAAGGACTTCTAGATCGTTTCAACAGTGTGAACCCAGAAATCACATTAACTGGTGAAGACGAGTATGATGATAAACTAGATTTTCTTGACATTTAATTAAGTGGAAGGGATGACGGCTCGTCAAGTAAAGGCCTATGTAGAAATAGCTAATCTCTTTGCCAATACAACCACTTATAGTTTTGCACCCATCAGTTAAGAAAGAAACCTGGTTAGATGCCTCACACTTTGCACAAAAATGTTCTACTCAGATGATACCATAAAGAAGTAGTTAGAGTTTGTTAACGAACATCCGAGAATTTCTTTAAAAGTACATGTATGCGTGGAAAAATAAACTGGAGATATTGATCATTTATTGGAAACCTCTTTTCCTATAACTACAATTCATCGAGCATGTTCTGCATGATAGATTGGCGAGGGTAGACAATAAAAAAATATACATAGCTAATCTTGTGTTAATATTTTTTTAGTAAACCGAACGCGAAATTACCTAAATTTGGCTCCTCAGTGTGCATCTGCAAATTCAGCTGCTCCTGCGGAAATAGTAATATTGGGCATACCAATAGGCAAATTGACCAGCTAATGAGTGAATGTCTCCTAGCTTGGTTTTTTAAGCGACAGACAAAGACTATATGCAACTCTATATTGGCAGACTTGGTTAACTGTGGTTACATGGTAGATAAAGTCAAATCATTTCGAGTGATCTATCGTATACCTTAGTCATTTCAAGATGGATTTTGATCACGTCCCCCTACATATAGAAGCAGCTATAGGAATCCTTACCTGTAACGCCTGTTTATGTGTTCAGGAGAAATTCATGATGACTCTGTTCACTCCATGACCCGATGTGATTTAATAAACAATTTTATTAATTCTTCACATTCCGTATTTGTTTGTGATTTCTCACCTCTTTCCCTTTATATTCTTCGCTACACTTTTTATTATGTTTTGTGATTATGATTCTGAAGTCGGTTTATCCAAGTTAGACATTGACACCGTTAGATACCGATTCAGTAATCTAGAGATTAAGCGTTCGCACATAATGTTCGATCCCCGTATATAAGTTCGTTGATATGCACTACTGAGTTGAAAACTAGGACAAAACGCCCAATCAGTGCTTTTAAGTTTATAAAGATGATCTTACTTATATCGTTTCATAAATTTCAATGAGACAGATATACTTACTATCCCAATTTCAATACAGAAGAAAGTCATCCCCCATTAATCTCTTTTCATTCAGTATTATTACATTAATCGTTTGTTTGCTTTTTCACAATGTCCAAGCTTTAATTGTCTATTCTGTTCAAGAAAAACAGGTTTTTTTCTTTTTCTTTTGTTTCTGTGATCCGATTACAATTGTTTCTAAGGAAGTATCACTTAGGAACATTTGAAAGTTGTAAATTAATAATTTTTAACTTTATCCAAAGGATATTACGTAATTAACTAATTTATTTATTAAGAAATTGTTCATTATGAAAATTTAAGCCGACCGTTTACCATTGTAAAGATTAATTTTCATTTTTATGATCAATAATCAATTTAGAATAGTTTATGTGATTAAGTAAAATTGAACAGGTGGTTATTGCCGCATTACTGAAGAGTCCCACAATAGAACGAAACGGCCGTCCAGTGTTTCTAGCTTTTCCATGGTGCTCCAACTTCAACTGATACATAATCTCAACCACTTCTGATATTAACAAACATATGCTTACTAGTAACTACCGTCAAGAGGGATATCCTGGAGTTTCAGTGAGAAGCAGTAACCAGTGGAGTCCGACCAGGTCTGTTGTAAGACAGTAACTCACTGATGACAGTGGTGGATGTGTTGCTCTATTTCGTGGATTAGTTGAAATTAGACATTCACACCGTTGGATGCCGGCCGGATCAATGATCTAGTGGTTAAGAGTTCGCGCGCAAGACATAGATCCTGAGTTCGAATCTCGAGAGGCGGGATCGTCATTGCGCACTGCTGAAAAGTCCCACACTAATACGCAATGGCCGTTAAGTGCTTCCAGGTTTTCCATGGTGCTGTAGCTTCAATCGACTCATGATTTTAACTATTGAAATTACTCCAAAAAATCCTTTCTGATATTACAAGAATGTTTGATTGAATATTCGCTAAGACTATAATTTATGGACAACCTTTAAGTGACGCTAAAGTGACCTTGAGAGTGTTCGCCTAACATCTGGGACTAAATGATGATTATAAATCAGTGTGAGAAATTAGAATTATGATTTACAGTTGATGATAAGGGTTAAGAATTAGATTAAACGTTTTCATTACGAAATGACATCAGCTATAATGCGGAAACTCTATTTAGCTGAATGGATGGGTGAATTTCGCTCCCAGATAACAAACATGTTTTCTTATATGTGATTGGTTCGTCTGTAAACTATAATCTCGCCTAATATCCTGTAAATATTGTTATCATTGTGGTGAGGAGGGAAATAATTTCATGGTAAAAGATTCAGAATTTCATGGACTATATTTATGGTAGAATGAAGAAGACCCATATATGTATTAGAAAAAATATATTTTGAAAGATAAACAGTTGAACAGTTGTTTCACTTTGTCTCCTATCTTATCAACATTAGATCACTTTTTGATGAAGTTTTGTTCTCTGAGCTGCACGGTTTAGTTGTGGAGCTTTCATCGTTCTTCTGGACGACATCATCAGCACAAGTCTTCAAGAAATTCAAACACTTCATTTCTACCTGAAGTTTGTGCTGATGATGTCGTTCAGAAGAACGATGAAAGCTCCACGACTAAACCATCCAGCTTATAAAACAAAACTCCATCAAAACCATCCACCTTAGCTACAAATCTTCTCCACCATTTCAACATTAGATCACTATAGTATCACATAGGATTATAATTATCTTAGATAAATATTCTCAGTTTGTGAAGTAGGTTGTATTTTCCTATGAATTACCTATGAATATATTATCATGAATAAGTTCATAGAATATCTAATTGAAGACCACTTCAGTATAATAAGTTAGAAGGATAATTATTTAGAATAATGACGAAACGATGCCCCCACATGCCCTCGTGTGGCCAAGAGTAGGGAGAGTCAGATCTCTCTCTCTCCAAATGCTCTCACATGACCAAGTACATACAACCATTGTCAGGGAAATCCTACTCACTGCCCTTTCGCGGCATGAATGTTGTTTTCGAAATTGAGAGGACAAAACGAGAATGTCAGGCACTTTAACCAGGTTGGTGAACATGAAGAGTGCGCTTTGGGGAGTTGAAAAACCCTGATTCAAAACTATTGGTGAACATGGGCCCCAGTACCCTGAAGGAACAAATGTCATATGAACCTATTGTTGATCACCGGTTACCATGGGACTGCATCTCCTAACGTCACTCCACTGCCTTGTGGATTAGACCTTTAGGTCGAAGGCTACGTGTGTGGCTCCCTATGAAAACCACCTACTTCGCTTTTCGCACCCGGACAGTATCCTAGACCTCATACAAACCGAATGATTTAAATAAATAAATAAATCTACATATTAATATTATATTGAGACATTAAAAGTCGAATTATATAGTCTGTTTGTCACAATGAGTGAAGCGTCTGTGGTATTTTATCTCAATCAGGAAGACAGTATTGCAATCAGTCACTTACCATGATGAATATGATAGATAGATTGTAAACCTCATGATAAGTACGTTTTGTAGCCTTACATCTGACACTAGTTAGATGGTTTCTGTATGTTATCAAAATGTCCATGCCGTCAATCCTCGTATAAATTTATCGACTTAACTCGTATTAGTGAATAACAGAATTAGATAAGTCAAATATGAGAATTAATTTTAAATGCGTATATTTCATACAATCGTTGATCCGGACAGACGAATAAAGAAATGAAGCGCAACGAAACGATGCTCAGTGGAGAAGGCGTGTGAGCCATCTCTATTTAATCAAGCGTTAATTGATATTTACAGTCAAATAAAAGTCAAGATTAATAAGCGAGGTCAAAAGGTAGCTTGATAAGAATGAATAGATTGATCTATTCAGAGGCTAGAATAACCTTATATGGGTATGACTATAGTACCAGCCTCTACAACATTTTGTTTTATTTATTTACGTCTGATGAAATAAATATATTTGCGATAACTTGTGCATCCAAATAACTAGTTTCTTTTGATAAGTTGGAAGTTCATAAGGCTGAGAAATTTCGACACACGAAATACCAGTTCTTTACTGTCTAACTTCTTGAACAGTTTCCTAACTAAAGTCCGTCCGTAAGGGGGGTAAACCAGACAATGTGAGAGTACAACAATGTAATCTAAATTTCCGAAGTTACTGATTAATTTGTTGAATAGTATGATGTTATTTAAGACATTGGTATTGTGTAAAAGGTGAATGTACTAGTTCACAATCGTGGGTGTTTTGAATGAAGATTACATCTTAGCATTTTCAAAGATGCATTGATGGACAATGCTACTTGGGTCTCAACGGATCACACTACAGAAAACCACATCGACCATATTTCCATTACTAGAAAATTCAGAAGGTAAATCGAGGACGTGAGAATCAGGAAAGATGCTGACATAACTTCAGGTCACCGACTGTCTATAAACAAGATGAAACTGAAGCTAAAGAAATATTGGACAGCTGGAGAAACAGCACCACAAAGTTTAAATACAGACTTCCTTCCAGATACTAACAAACTCAATGAATTCAAGATAACTCTCAGCAACACGTTACAAACCTTACAGGATTTACCCAAAGAAGAAGAAGCTACTATGAAGGACAACTGGAAAGGGATCAAAGAAACACCAACTCCAGCGTGTCAGGAGCTGCTTGGTCGCAACAAACATAATCATAAGGAATGGATCTATACAGAAACACTGGACAAAATCAAAGAAAAGAAGAACAAGAAGAAAGCAACTAACAGCAAGTGAACAAGAACAGAGGAAGTCAAGGCACAAGCTGAATACACATAAGCAAACAAGCAAGTAAAGAAGAGCATTAGAGACGACAAGCAGAAATACTTCGAACATCTAGCAACGACAGCGGAAAAAATGTAACAGAAGGAAATATGAAACAACTATGTCACACGACGAAGAAACTGGTAGGGGAATATAGTAAACCAGAGAGACCGGTCAAGGACGAAGAAGACTAGCCAATCACCGAGATTCAAGAACAGGGGAACATATGGGTAAAACACTTCGAGGAACTCTTGAATAGACCAGCTCCGTTGAATTCACCGGATATCGAAACAGTATATACAGACCTTCCTATAGATGTCATTCCACCAACGATCGAAGAAATCAATTGTGGCCGTCACACAAATCAACAGTGGGAAATCAGATCGATCTGACAATATACCAGACGAAGCACTAAAATCAGACATAGAAGCAACTGCAAACATGCTCCAAGTTCTATTCAAGAAGACAGACAGACTGGAAAGGAGAATACCTAGTCGATATACCAGAGAAAAGAGATTTGAGCAAATGTGAGAACTACAGAAGCACCATACTACTATCAGTACCAGGAAACGTTTTCAACAGTGTTGCTGAACCGGATGAAAGATTCAGTAGACACCCAACTTCGGGTAAAACATACCGGATTCCGAAAAGATCGGTCGTGCACTGATCAAATCGCGACACTATGGATTATTGTTGAACAACCAATTGGATGGTACTCGTCACCATATATCAAATTCCTTGACAATGAGGCGTTTTACAGTGGGATAGGAGAATATTATGAGACTTTCTTTGACACTATGAATTGAGTGTGACGTTCTTTCTTTGTGACATTCAGAGTTCGTATGCTAAGTTATTGTCGTAACTTTAGAGGTTTTTATTTGCCATTAATTTTTGTTATCTGCTTCGTCAAGTAGTACTGCAGTTCCCCAGGATTCTAACAAGTTTATAGCTGTTTCATTAGACGTTTACATCAGCATTATATTATCTTTGTGAAAGCTATTTTGAGAAGTTTATACCAAAATAAAAATTAAAAAAAAAAAGACACAATGAACTTTCGTGTTTCATTTTAAATTATCTTTTCAATTAAAGTTTTCATAGAATCCACTTGAAATTTTGCTCGAAAAGGTTTTAAGCATTTCTCTTATTATTTTGTTGTTATTATTCATTTACTTAACTTGTAACTAGAATTATGTTGTTAACGACTTCATTGTTAATAAACTTCAATGGAAGCCAAAAAAGAAAAAAAAAACATAGAATATCCATTAAAACAACGATTGTCAAGGTCATCTTAGTCATTTTAAATGATCGCCATACATTTTTTTGTTTAAAAGTAATGACATTATCGATTGATGTTAGACCATCATTGAAAACCTGGAAGCATTGGACGGTCGTTTCGTTCTATTGTGGGACTCCTCAGTAGTGTGCATCCACGATCATGTTCATGGGATTTGATCGGATTATGATCTCAATCAATACCTTAGTAATTTTCACAACCCTATACTGATAACAAAAGTATATTTTCTTATGAAATTTATTTATGAAGTGTTTAGTTGTTATAAATTACCTAAATATCTTGCCATTACCAAAACATATACAGTTGGGTCTGATATTATAGTTGACTTCTTGAAAAACAAGATTTAACTTCTGTAAACTATAAGAAATATTGAGCATGATCTTAATCCTTATCTGTTATAATTTTTTTAATGTACATTACGAACTGTTATTAGTTAGACAACGATTGAAGGCTAGGAGGCATTGGATAAATGTTTTATCCTAATAATGCATATCCACGATCTGACTACGGGATCGATCTCAGGACTTTGAGTTCTTGTTTGAACAAGTTAGTTTTTAGACTACCTAATTGGTATTCGATGCTTAATAATACCAAGTGAATCTAAAACTTCACCCCATTGCACAAGTGAGTGGCTATCAGGACTCAGTAGTTAAGTGGATAACACGATGGCGTTTGAAGTGAACGGTGCTGTCTTCGAGTTCCAGAGTGAACATCAACTGTGAGATACAGGTGTAGTGAACAAGAATAGCAGTGGGGATAATCGAATGTATTTGACTCACAGTTACAGGACTTGTAAATAAAATCTAACAATCAAATATACATCAATTGTCTCATAATGACTCAAACTTCATTGTTTTTGCATTTTCATACAAATTGCATTCTGCTTCCATTCTTTACTATTCGATCCTCTTGTCTCTCTACTGCCAGACATTCTGTTCATCAGTAACGTCATATACTACTTATGTCAGTATAAGTAGCACACACTACACAGGTATATCCAGCTGATGAGTCCCAAATAGGAGGAAACATGCGTTAAACTATATTCCACCGTTAACCACTATCCATCTTTCTTTATACAATATAGTTTAATTTAATCTAATTACTTTTAATGTCTTATTCTAACATTTTGAACATTACACCACAATTAGTTTCTATGCTATTTAAATAATCAATTTTCAGTCGTTACATTATTCTAATTAATCGTTCAATAGCAGTAGAAATCCTTATTTCATTCGATACAGTATATCATTGTTACCATAAAACAGATTTCACTTTTATCCCTATTTAACTTGTGACATATATATACACATATGTAGGTTACTTTTATAGTTGCCAGAGGGGAAGATTTTGAAAATTTATCATTCACTTATTTAATTTAACCAATTTGAGTAGGATTGTTCAGTTAATGGGAAAAAAAATCTTAGTTTTGATTGAATCAGTGATAAGTTTATGGATGTTCTAAATATTAAAAAAAAATAGTGATCAGACCAAATGTATAACAGGTAACTATGCACTTAACTAGTATGAGAAAATAGAAGAAGTAATTTAAAGAAAAAAAAACACTAGAAGGAAGTACTAACAACTAAGTGTTAGATGCCTTGGAGACTGACTGATAGCCGAACGTTTTGGTTTGAAACGATCAATAAATGTTTTCTAAAAAAAACGTCAAACATTCTGATGAAACTCTGTGTGATTAAAATGTATAGTTCTATTCTGAATGATGCTTTCGTTTCCTTGACACCTTTCTATACAGGTACGTATAAAATCAATAGAAAATGAATGAATAATATATTCATTGTTATTTAGTAAAGGTTATATATTTTTTTGGTCAGCGATTTTTTCAGTGAGTTAGTTTTCTACGGCATGAGGTCGTTAACCCCATGCCCAATCCTCCTCCTTTATCCGGGCTTGAGACCAGCAGTAGCCCCCGGAGGGACTCCAGCAGAACACTGTTAGCAACAACCTACTGTTGGAGAGAACAAACCAGATCTCAGTGAAGGACGAAATCCGAAAGAAGCACTGGAAGTGGACAGGACACGCATTAAGGAAAGCACCCAACTGCGTCACAAGACAAGCCCTCACATGGAATCTTCAAGGCTAAACAAAGGAAAAGAGGAAGACCAAAGAACACATTACGTCGGGAAATGGAGATAGACATGAGAAGAATGAACAAGAATTGGATGGAACTAGAAAAGAAGACCCAGTACAGAGTGGGTTGTCGAATGCTGATCGGCGGCCTATGCTCCATTGTGAGTAACAGGCATATGTAAGTAAGTAATACATCTTTCTACTTTACTAATCAACGTTAACTAAGTTCTAATATTTAAGTGTTTAAACAAGACATGAATGTTTTTGTCATTGGGTGTAATCAAATAAAATTCTTTTTTTTATCATAATGACATGTAAAAATAATCATGTGTATATTTTAGTTGAATTTAGGTTTTAAACATAGAAATGTTGTGAAATGATGATTGGAGAAAATTAAAATTTTGGGGGGGGGGAATGTGGAAGTGTAAGATCTGTAACTGATAGTTTTACATCAAGATAAACCGATTCTATCAACCTAATGCACAATAGGCTGTACAAGATCGATTGAAATTAGATATTAACATCGCTAGATGCTGATTCAGTGGTCTAGAGGTTAAGTGTCCATGTGTGAGAACGAAAGTCTTGGGTTCGGATCCCACTGTTGAGGAGTCCTATACTAGGACAAAATGGCCGTGGTGTACTTCCATGTTGTTAATGGTGGTCTAGATTAGATCGACTAATGAATTCAACTACTAAAGTTAGTTATTTCAAATTCCAAAGAACAATTACTGCGAGCTACACTTGAATGTATCCAAAAGAACATGGAAATGTTAACCAATTGATCGTAAAATATTGTATTAAATTTAGAATCGATGACATTCAAATCGATCATCGATTTATATTATTGGAGAACCGTTTAAAAATAGGGAGCCACTAGACAGTTCTTTCATTTAATCTTAAGACTGTTTAATAATGAGCAGATCAGATGCAGACGTAAAAGCGCGGATCGGCAAATCAAGGGCTGCATTCCTACAATTGAAGAAAAATAGAACTCAAAACAAATATCAACTAATATCAAAGTCACAATCTTCAATACGAACATCAATACAGTTAGTTCTACTGTATAGAGCTGAATCATGGCGAACTACAACAACCATTATCAAGAAGGTACAAGTATTTATAAATAGCTATCCACGTAAGATACTCAACATTCATTGGCCGGATACATCAGCAACAGCCCACTTTGGGAGAGAACAAACTAGCTTCCAGCGGAGGAGGAAATTAGGAAAAGACGATGGAAATGGATAGTCCTATCCATTACGCAAATCACCAAACTACATCACGAGACAATACCTGACTTGGAATTCCGGAGGGAAGTGGAAAAGAGGAAGGCTGAAGAACACATTACGTTAGAAAATAGAAGCAGATATGAAAAGAATGAATAACAACTGGAAAGAGATGGAAAGGATTGCCCAGGACATGATTGGACAGAGAGTAGTGGTGGTAGGCCTATGCTCCTTCACGAGGAGTAACAGGCATAAGTAAGTAAGTAAGTTAATAATGAGCGTTCGGCATAGCACTAAGGATAATATCTCAAATTTTCAAGTTGCACAGTGACTACAATGCTACTGAACTACTGAGTTGAAGTTCATTAGTCTAAATTTCTATTTTTATGCTATGTGATTATCATGTACGTAAATAAAGTCTCATATTACTACATAAGCAAATCAGTAGTATTAATCGTTATATTTCGGTTCTTAGTGGATTTGGAAATGGACAACTGATAAAGCATCTATTAGAGTTTAAATATATGGACGTTTCTTTGCAGATTATTTTCCCAAAACAACATTTTACAAATCACAACAGACAACCCCAAAATTATAATTATTAAAAGTATAAATAGGTTTACTGTTTAAAAATTTGTAATAACCCAGTGAGTACTACTCATTGGATTATACCACTAATAATACAATAGATTTGCTGCATTTAACTCGTATTCACACGTGAGATCGACAGATTCTGCGTTTGAATTTCACGAGGCGGAATCGTGGATGCTCACTGCTGAGGAGTCTCATACTAGTACGAAACGGCCATCTAGTGCTTCTAGGTATTCCATGATGGTCTAACTTCATTTGACTCATGAATTCAATTATTAAACTAGGAATTATGTTATTGAGAATCTGAACTAGAAAGACACTTAAATATCTTTTAAGGCAAAAATTTTCAAAAACAAAATTTTCTCTATTTAATTAGAATTGTTCGTGATATCCATAATTTGGTTGAAAGAGATTTCTCTTTAACATTGAATACTATCACGTATTAAAGTAATATATTCTACAGTCGGTCGGTATTCGATATAATCCCTAAACTTCGTATTCTACTCGTCCTGATAACCATTACTAGATAACGCCTAACTGTGTAGAAATTAAAAGACAGATATGAAGTGTTGATTACGTTTATTATTGCACCACACATAGATCACCAAAACCACAGGCACACGAAGCATGAATGATATACGAGTGCCGATGAGCAAGCCAGTGAATGAGTCCATGAACAGAAAGGAAGTGTACATAAGAAAAATGAACGCGACATTGAATCTTTTAGGCGACTCACATCAAAAGATAGAATAATGAATATGTGCGTAGAGGATAAGCAATGCTCAAGCATACATGTTCCTGAAAACGTAACAGTGATAAAAGTTACAATGCTATAGATAAGTTGTCACTGTACAAATGAATCTATCCGTTAAATAAGTTAATAAAATGCCATAACCAAATTAAATATGAACAAACTTCAATTAGTATTCTATACTGATGATGTTGTTCAGAAGAACAATAAAAGTTCCACAACCAAACCATTCAGTTCAGAGAACAAAACTTTATCAAAATTATCCATCTGAACTATAAATCTTATCCAACATCTTATAAATACAATTGATTATCATCTACGGGTTAAACATTTATCATTTTTATCACTTCTTCTTTATTATTACTTGTCATATCTCTTTATTCATTATTCATAAAATCTTAGAGTAAAATTTATGGTAACATTTATTACTTTCAAAGAACACTAGAATTGTTAAAGTTGAATTATCTCTCTTAATTCTTTCAAATACTTGTATTTCGTTTAGTTTTCTTCAGTCAAATAGCAGGAATATCAAAAATAGGTTAAGCGTTCACGCGAGAAACTGAAGGACCTGGGTTTAAATCTCGCGAGAGGGATCGTGGATGCGCACTGCTGAGGAGTCCTACAATAGGACGAGACGACCATTCAGTGCCTTCAGGTTTTCAATGATGGTCTAACATCAATCGGTTCATAATCTTCACTGAAAATAACTTTACTATGAACCTTTAAGTGGATAAGGTAACTTTGCTTTTGTGCGTTAACAGTAGTTATAGGTAAATATATAGGAAGCTGTGAACAAATAGCGAACAACCATCATTAAAATTACTTCGTTGGTGAAAGTTTCTTAATCAATCGCTAATACAAGACGTTTAGTCAGCATAATGTTACAACATAAATGGGAATGCTGGTTGTCAAGTTACAAGCTTAAATTAATAAGAGTGTTATAAATAGAGAATTAAGAAGAACTCGATATCTCAAAAAAGGAAGCACGGAATAAAATGGACAGATTGCATGCAACTAGACGATTTCTACTTCACAGATCACGTAGATCTTCTATCCCATATACACCAATAAATACGAACAAAGACAAACACTGTAGCAGGAGCCTCAACATCAGCAGGCCTCAACATACATAAGTGAAAAAGCAACATCCTCAAATATAACACAGAGAACACCAACCAACTCAATCAAATATGATGGATATAGTGTAGAAGAAGTGGAAACTTTCCCGTACCTGGTCAGCAGCATCATGGATGAAAAAGGAGGATGTCATACATACGTAAAGGCGAGGATTAGTAAAACAAGTGGAACATTCCTACAGTTGAAGAATATACAGAACTCAAAACAACTGTGTGGAAGACGATATCAAATTCAGAATCTTCAGTTAGTTCTACTGTACAGAGCTCAAAAGTACGAGTATTTACAAACAATCGTCTAAGCAAGATACTCAGTGTCCGTTGTCGAGCGGATACCATCAGCAAAAGACTTACTGTGAGAGAGAAAAAACCAGGTTCCATCTTAGGAGAAAACTAGGAAATGACGCTGGGGGTGGATAGGACATACATTGAGGAATTCATCAAACTGCATCATGATGCAAGCCCTAACTTGAAAATCATGAATGGAACAGTAAAAGAGAAAAATCAAAGAATACATTGAATCGTGAATAGGAAGCAGCCATAAAAAGGGTGAATAAGAACTCGGAAGGATTTTTGAGGTGAGAGTTGGATGGAGAATGTTGATGGGCGGCCTATGCTCCTTCACGAGGGGTAACAGGGGAAAGTAAGTAAGTCATCAACAGAAAGAGATTAAAGAAATCTTAAACATATATGTATAAACCCCATATTCCACTAAATATATATAGGATGCTTCATTATCGTAGAGAAGTTGATAGTAATTTAATGATTTGGTTAATTTTCTTTATAGGTTAATTATCACCTTAAGTGATTAGCATTAAACTTTATAAATTAAGAGAATGATATTTCACTTATAATGATGTAAACCATTCTGTGTTTATTTAATTATTCATTCTAATGACCAGAATGTTTAGGGTTGAAACTCAACACAAATTCAAATTAATCTACACATTAAAACAATCTTGATTGACCTGGAAATTTTATCAAAACCTCCTATGCACACAAAAGCGCTAAAAAATGTTCTATTAAAAATAAATGAATAAACTTCTTATGCTATTTTATTCATTTTTAGATTAATCCTAATTTTTTTCCTTTGATTGAAATCATGAGTCGATTGATGTTAGACCACTATAGAAAACCTGGAAGCATTAGACGGTTGTTTCGTCCTATTGTGAGATTCCTCAGCAGTGTGCATCCACGATCCCACCTCGCGAGGTTTGAACTCTAACCTTAACCTACAGACCACTGGGCTGGCCGGCATCCAACCTCAACCAATCCTCGTAATTGCGCGACCATCTTTCATTGTACTGAGGTAGATACCTGTCCCTACCCGACACGGATCAGCTCCACTAGTCACGGCTACTCAATAAAATTCCGATAATTCACTCACGAAGCTAGTCACTAGTGAGAACATGGCAATTATCAGCATCGCGGATTGGTTGAGGTTAAACATTAACACCTTTGGATGCCAGCTCAGTGGTCTATGGGTTAAGTGCTCACGCGCGAGAGTGATAGGTCCTGGGTCCGAATCGGGATTGTGGATGTACACCCCTGAGGAGTCTCAAAATGGGACGAAACTGCCGTCCAGTGCTTCCAGGTTTCAATAGTTGTCTAATATCAATCAGTTCATGATTTCAATCAACAGCCTTATAATCTCCGCATCTCTATACTGATAATCCTAAATGATTTATGGATTTATTTTGTTCAGTATAGTTAAATAATTTCATAATTAAGACTTCATGGGAGCTGAATAAACAACTACAACTACTTTCTCATCAAATTAATGGGACTTATAAGGTAAAAGTCGTCAACAAGAAGTTATAAGCACCAAATAGTGGCTCAAATGTACAATGATTGATTTTTCGTTTCAATAGACATCAGAATATCTCAGAATGAAGATATCCCCTGTATTCTTCTCATTAGTACACTTATAAATGACTGTAAAACCACCACATATCTCTTCAGTAGTGTTTTTGCTAACAATCATAAACTCTAAGTGAATTTGATTTCAAAATTATTTATATTGTGGTGAGCACTACTTATGTGGACAGATATAAGTAGTATGTAGCAGGAATTGGAAATAGAATGCTTACCAGCAGAAAACTTAGATGAATAGAACAAGGAAGACAATGGAGAGCAGTTGAAATAACAACAGAATTAGAAGGGTGATGGGCAACTGAATAAAGATGTGCAAATAATGTATTCAATGTATGATTTTCATATTTTGACGAAAAAAAACGTATAATTACTCATTAAATAAAAAATTAGTTTACCGTATCTGAGTTTTCGAGGAAAGCACCCAACTGCGTCACAAGACAAGGCCTCACTCTCAATCCTCAAGGACAAAGGAAAAGAGGAAGACCAAAGAACACATTACGTCGAGAAATGGAGATAGACATGAAAAAATTGAAGAATTGTATGGAACTAGAAAAGAAAGCCCAGGACAGAGTGGGTTATCGAATACTGGTCGGCAGCTTATGCTCCATTGTGAGTAACAGGCGTAAGTAAGTAAGTAAGTAAGTATCTGAGTTTTTGTTCAATACAACATGACTGGTATCACTCTTGCATATTTTTCAGTTATCTCACAACTGGTTAATCTATGACTTCCTTTAAGGTGTAAGAGTTATGAGATAGATTGGATTACATTCATGTATTTCGATTACGCTGGATTTGAAATTCTATTCTTTCTAAAACAAACTACTCTTTCTCTCTTTCTTCGTAAACAGGAACTTACCCTTATTGTTGGAAAACTGCATACATCATACCAAGATAAATATCTGATGATAAGAAAATTACCGTTCGATCAAATTGCTGTTAATGAACTTTCTAACCATAGATCTGCTGAAAAACTTATGATCAAAGTGGTTAACATAGTTTTTTTAAAGCTACATCTTTTGTAGCCTGTCACTCTGACCTCTTTGACTTTTTTTATTCAACATGATCTCATAGTAGTGTAACCAAATTTTTCCACATTAGATAAATCATATACAAAACTGTATGAGTATGGAGCTCAATAAGATACCATGTTACCATGATACTCAAAATGGGAGTTGAAGTTCTGCGCTTCTAAATGTGAATGAATTTGCTTTGATAATTCTATTATCGACCTAGATTTCCTAATAAAGAGTAGGGTACCATGTTAGCTTTATATAGTGATGGCCTCAATACTCAGATATTCCCAAATTCATCCTCCTTTGAACAGTTCTTCAGGAAGACTTTCAAGTCCCAATAACTTCTAGATTGCATACGTATTATTCTCTATAATAGTTACCCATCCAGTGGGGATTTACACTTTGTATGCTTGGGAGTGATTGTATCTTAAACTAAAAATGTATATAAGATAGGCTTGAAATCGACTCTTTATGAAAGTGAACACTTAAATGAAATTTAGTCTTTTCCTGCAATACAAAATGTAAAAACACCTAATTATAGCATTCATAACTCTTTATCGTTGATGAAAGAATTTCATCCTGAATCTTCACTCTATATGAATTACTTTACTATTTATTCATTGTATTGATGTTTACCTCTCTACAGAAACTACCTTGAATGTATTTACAACTTTAACTATTACTTCTACTAGTGCAATTATAGGGATATTAAATGTTTAGTTAATGTTAATGACAAGACAACAATGAAACGAAACAATTCAAGCAGTCATACTTATTCAAGTAGAATCTTCATTTCATAGTATGAAATCTTAACAATATACACTAACTCAAAATGGAACACAGAATTGTTCCCAATACAAATATATGAGACCCCTTTGAGTATTTCATAAATGTTACACATACACACATACATATATCGTTCAGAAGAAAAGATTTTAGAGTTGTCGAGTTTTGATTTGAGAATTGGTAAACAAAGTTAGACTCATTTAAAGCATCAAAATTGTTTAATAATGGAGATTTATGTAACTTTAGCCAATTTATTTATGTACTTAAACATATAAATAGTGTTACAAGTAGGCACTAAGTAGATATAAGCCACATAAGTCATTCGATTTGTGTGAGATCTAGGAGACTGCTCAAATGCCCAAACTGAAGTAGGTGGTTTTCTTAGGAGCCCACACTCCGAGCCTTTGACCTAAAGGTCTGATGTACATGGTAGTAGATTAACGTTAGGAGATGCAGTCCCATGGTAACCAGTGACCAACAATAGGTTCAGATGACATTTGTTCCTTCAGGGTACTGGAGCCCATGCTCACCAATAGTTTTGAATCAGGGTTTTTCAACTCCCCAAAGTGCACTCTTCATATTCACCAACCTGGTTGAAGCGCCTGACATTCTCGTTTTGTCCTCTCAATTTCGTAAACAACATTCATGCCGTGAAAGGGCAGTGAGTAGGATTTTCCTGACAATGGTTGTATGCACTTGGTCATGTGAGAGCATTTGGAGAGAGAGAGATCTGCCTCTCCCTACTCTTGGCCATACCAGAGTATTTGGGGGCTAACTTTAGCCAAACAATTGAACAATCTATTCAATCACAGAAATCAAAAACTTTAATTTCAGGATTTCGTATACTTCTCAACGAGATTTTCTTTTTTGCCTTTAAAATCAAATTAAACACTTAACAATCTAAAACAACAAAGATTTTGGTAGAATTTTTATCTTTGAACCAAATGGTTTAGTTGTGGAGCTTTCGTCGTTCTTCTGAACGACATCATCAGTACAAACTTCAAATAGATGTGTACTTCCACAACAATGATTGATTAAAACAAACTAATCACTAAGTCAAAGATTTTGTTTCTATGTACATTAAAATTACAAAATCATACTTACTAAAATGAAAATGTATTTCATTTTTGTTCTTGTATTGATAAAATTAATCCAGAATTATTCATGATATAAGATATTTCTGATCTATTTATCATTGAAATTCATCAATATTTTGATTATAATATTATTAAAGGAATGGTGTATTCATAAAATATTGATTATTGTTTTAATCTCTATGATGAATTTGAATATGAAAAACTGTTAGTAACATTAAATTATATTATCACTTAGTAACAAAAACATTTTTCCATTTTCCTATATATATATATATATATATATATATATATATATATATACATAATGAAATCACTGGGGTGGGGGAGGTATTACCTGTTTCCAGTTGTATGTATGCACGTATCTATATCTATATGACCTTGTGATTGAATGGAAATAAGCACCAATAAGAATTAAGTTTCCATTATCATGTTATTATTTATGTGATTATGTTGTTTATTGAGTTATATTATCTTATAATAAATTAGTGTTCGTACATCAAACATTTTAACCCATTATATAGGATTTTAGAATGTTTCATTTAATCTAAATTATGATGAATCACTTAACAACAATCCTACTTAACTATTTCAAGTAATATAAATGTAGATATTGATAGTCTCGAACCAACTATAAGTTTATAAGCAAAGATGAATTGTGATTAGCAGTGAAATCCAGTTTGATGCGTGTTTCGTTTTATTCGGGACTCCTCAGTTGGATGCTAATAAGAGACTAATCAATTGCCGTTCAAAATATTAATAGAAAGTGTTATGTCCGAGTGGAGATTAAATTACAGGTAACTCCCGAGGACTATTAATGGACTCAAGTGGAAGGGCTCGTAGGACATAGGACCAATAAGGACACTAAACTGCCCACACCGGTTGAACGTCATTGGTTGGCCTAGTGCGAAGATTCGTATAAGTCGTATTCGGATTGGTAGATAAGTCGTGTGATCGAAAAGTCAGACATCCAAGGACATAACAATTGGCGACGGGGATTTTGGCAAAAACAAAATAATTGGGAGACGCAAGGTCATAACAATTGGCGACGGGGATTTTGGCAACAAAGAAATAATAATAATACAAGTGGTGACTCAGATTTTGGAAATAAATTAGCTGTATAATTGCCGGTGATTTTTGGAGCTAATATTATTGGCAAAAAAAATGTCGATTTCTTTCGAACAGTTGCGGTTAATATTACAGCACCAGCAGAAGATGTTTGCCTTGCAACAAGAGCTATTTATAACAGTTTTGGGCAGACTTTGCATTCAAGCAGAAAATAAGAAATCTATATATCATGCAGATAATGGTGCAGTAATGGACATTTCAGAAGCATATCCGGTGCAGGATTCAAATCCCTCTATACCAGAAGGAAAACGTAATATTGGTAACGTGTCCAGCTCAGAGCAGGAAAATATTGTGCTAAATGCACATGAAGTTGTGACAATACCAGATGATCAGGAGCCAGATCCTGTAGATGATGCCCAGAGTCCAGAATCAAATGAAACACTACTGGTACTGTCTAGCTGCGAAAATAAACGTCAGCTCGAACAAAATTGTGGTCCACGTGCTACTAGTCGAGAAAGCTATGGTGACTCGTATTCAGAAAATAACTGGAGCAACACGATGAACCAAATTGTACCAGATGTTACTCAAAATCACCGGAAGACAGAATTTTATATTGAGTCAACTTATCCCATTTCTAATGACAGTGTGCCAGATATTGATTCTCAGAATAATGCATATGATTTTGATGAAACTTCTTATAACAATGAGGGAAATATGTCAGCTGAGTCGAATGATGGCCAAAAATCTAATTTAATTCTGTTAGACGTTGACTTTCTTAATGACTCGTTATCTGCTAACGAGATTCATAATGAATTTGAAAATAATGAACTCAGATCAAAGGTCGTTCATCATCATCTAGTCATTTTTAGTGGATTCTCCAGTCAATACAAGAAACATGGTTTAAATAAAGTCCTACTAGTTGTATTTTGGAGCCATAAGGACCCAACATTATTTCGAGGAGGAGGAGAATGTTGAGGAATTTAAAGTCACATATGATTCTTTTTTTTAAATCAGAATCTAAAGTTGGGTTTTTCAAAAAAAAAAGGGGAGGTGTTATGTCCGAGTGGAGATTAAATTACAGGTAACTCCCGAGGACTATTAATGGACTCAAGTGGAAGGGCTCGTAGGACATAGGACCAATAAGGACACTAAACTGCCCACACCGGTTGAACGTCATTGGTTGGCCTAGTGCGAAGATTCGTATAAGTCGTATTCGGATTGGTAGATAAGTCGTGTGATCGAAAAGTCAGACATCCAAGGTCATAACAATTGGCGACGGGGATTTTGGCAAAAACAAAATAATTGGGAGACGCAAGGTCATAACAGAAAGATTTAAGTAAACAATACCCAATGAATTTATAAGTTTATAATTACTCGACAATTAAACTTGGTAAATTCCGAGTTGTTTTTTTGTTGCGTAGATACTAAAATTTAAATTAAATATTTGTACACTTAAATGAATCCATAAGAAGCTCAATAACTTTGTGGTGACCTACTTTTATCAACAGAACGCGATTGGTTTAATGGAAACAATTATTATTATTATAACCAATTGTACCAGTGATTGTTTCACTGTACTTGTTTGTTTAACTGTACTAAAGACATACTTACTTCCGTTGATTGTGACCTTGCACACACGTTTGCTCAGTGATTTCGCTTGTACTTCTTTGGCACGATCTCGATATTCTTTCGATACCACAAGATCTCCAACAAATATATCTCGCTACAACCTCCAATCACCTTCTGATATCTGGTACGCAACCTTCTTGTAGTGGTGATCATAGTCAACAGCGACTCGACGCCACACTACAACTTAATGTTCTATGAACATTTATCATCTGACCGAAACAGGCTCATCATTTAAAGTTTTGAACAAGATAACTGGATAATTAACTAAGGTAGTAGATTTTCGTGTTCTTTGAATAGCTAAAGCTTTTCCTATGTATTTCTTTGTTTCTATCCTCAATAATTCATCACTGTTTTCATCAAACATTGTATTAGTTGTTGTTGTAGCAGAATATTTACATTGGCAATTACTCAGAGTTGATGATGTGTTTGCTAAAAAGAGAAAACTTTACTGAATGTAGCTGTACCTAAAGATCGATCTGAAGTTTCTAAAAATATATTTTTCTAATGCTTGCTGTCAACTTGGTGAAATGTAAAATACAAATAACAGAACCTCATTCTATTCTCTCAAGATTTTACTATTTAAACTTCAAACTCAACTACAGTAGTTTACAGTTTAAATGCATTTGAGAACATTTGAATTCACCTTAAAAAGGGTGGAAAAGTGATGACCTTTTTCGAAAATCAAATTAGTTGTCAAAAGGTTATTAGGTACTCTAAAGTTTTTGGAACGTCTACACATACATATGGAACACAGAACCATGATATTTCGGAATTCAGAAGCACCTGACAATAAACCAGCTGAAGCACTGAAGTTACACATATAAGTAACTGCACACGTGCTCTACGTTCTATTCAGTAAGATTTGGAAGCAAGGACAAGTGCTGACAAGCTGGAAAGAGTGATACTTCATTAAGATACAGAAGAAAGGAGATCTAAGTAAATGTGAAAACTACAGAGGTATCACATCACTATCAGTACCAGGAAAGATTTTCAAGTGGGTGTTACCTAATCCAGGAAAAGATTCAGTAGGGAGGCCATCTTTGACACAAACAGGCTGTATTATAAGGTACGACCACGTATCGACTTAAATCGACACGCTATGGATCAATCATGAGAATTAGATTGGACAAAATTCATCGACATATATCAAACTACTTGATCGTTAGAAATCATTCGACAGGGATGATAGGAGAGTCTCTTGGAATCGTCTTCGACAGTGCGTTTTACCTGGGAAGATTGTCAACGTCTAAATGAAATGCTAAAGCAAAATGAACTTCAAAGTCATCCATGGATGCAGTTCACATATGCAACTTAGGTCAAGTCTTCTATCTGATAAAACTCTTTACTCACTTTTTCTCTTTCTTGTGGTTGTTTCCTGGATTATGGAGACTCTCATATCTGAAGGGGCGAGGAATACAAAAAACAACTTGAATGCAGCTAGACTATTTGGACTGTACAGATGTCCTAGCTCTCTTATCCTACACACGGCAACAACTTCGGGTAAAGGTAGCCAGTGTAGCAACAGCTTCTGCATCAGTAGGCTTCAAAATACAAAAGGGAAAAAGCAAAACCCTCAAATACAACGTCGAGAAAACCAATCTAGTCACACTCGATGGAGAAGCTCTGAAAGAGGTGAAAATCTTCAAATACTTGGGCAGTATCATTTTCAAACATAACTGATCTGATAAAAATGTAAAGGCACGGATTGGCAAGATAAGAGCAGCTTTCCTAAAATTGAAGAACACTCGACATTGAAAGACCTATCAAAGAACACCAAATTTAAAACAATCCTATTGTATGAGGCCAAAAGTTGGCGAATCACCACAGATATCACTAAGAAATTACAAGTATTTATAAACAGCTTTCCAAGCAACATACTTCCGATCTGTTAGCCAGAGACAATCAGCAATTATCAATTGTGACAGAACAAACCAGCTTCCAGTTGATCAGGAAGACAGGAAAAGGCGTTTGAGGTGGATAGAACACATTAAAGAAATCACTGAACTAGATAGCAAAGTAAACCATAACTCAAAATCTTCAAGGGAAATGAAAAGAAGACAGATCAAAGAACACATAAAACCTTATATTTAAGGTGGGCGTCTAAAGAATTCGTATCACTTGATGACATTTAGAAAGAAGGGCTCAAGATGGAGTTAGTTCATAGAAATCTAAATTAGAAATATACATATAAACCTGTGATTACCTGCTTTTATAAAAATGAATTTTACGCTTAAAATATCGTGACATTTCGGAAAGACAACAATGTAATTTGCTTTATTATAAACTTGAAGTGAATTTATAAATCTGTCAAAATTGTCTTACGTATAGAATAATATTTTTTTTTTTTACAGTAATCAGAAGTCACTAGGGTAGTCACTTTGGATAGTACAGCTAGTTGAGTGCATTAGTTGACTATACAAAATGATCTGACTTTTATCCAACTAGATATACAGAACTGATAATGTCACCTTTTTGGCGTTGGATTTACATAGAAGATCCAATGAATGTTTCCAAATCCGCAATTGAAAGTACTATGCACTGCATAGATATCATAATTATCGAAAATAATTTATGTTTGAATATAACTGGTGGCGAGACTACAATTTATGGACGAACCAATCAGGTAAAAGATTGCAGGTCTCTGATTTTGGCGTGAAATTCATCCATCCATTTGGCTGCATAAAGTTTTGGCATTATAGCTGATGTTTCAGTTTGTGATGAAAACCCTAAATCCAATTCGTAACCCTAACCATCAACTGTAAATCATAATTCTGATTTCTCATACTGGTCGATAACCCTGATTTGGTCTCAGATGTTAGGTGAACACTCTCAAAGTCAATTTAGCTGAAAGGTTGTCCATAAATTATAGTCTCACCTAACTGGTTATCAATCTGGTTTTGCCTTATTTACGGAACGTTTTGCTTATCTATCCCGGGTATTAATATCAGCTTTTGATTTTTTTTTGAGTTCATTTCCATCTCTTTATTTTAACTGGTTAAATTCAACCTACCGCATGTCATAAAATTGATTAATTTACCTATTCAAAAACTGAACTAAATATTCAGTGATTTCAAGTTCCACTATCCGTTTTTATACTATTCTGTTTTCGAGATTACATGATTCCATTGATCCACCTTTGAGAAATAATCCCAAGTTATCTAGACGTAGTAACTAAGTAGGCTACATGATGTCGTTTGAAGCGAGTGGTGCTGGGTTCGAGTCCTCGGCTAAAACTTATCTATTTGTATTTAATGTATTGTATTTAGGCTGAATTTCAATTTTAATTCTCATATATCTATATCTATCTATCTATCTATCTATCTATCTATCTATCTATCTATCTATCTATCTATCTATCTATCTATCTATCTATCTATCTATCTATCTATCTATCTATCTATCTATCTATCTATCTATCTATCTATCTATCTATCTATCTATCTATCTATCTATCTATCTATCTATCTATCTATCTATCTATCTATCTATCTATCAATCTATCTATCTATCAATCTATATATATATATATATATATATATATATATATATATATATATATATATATATACATAATTTGTTATTGATGAAGTTTTGTTCTCTGAGCTGGATGATTTGGTCATGGAGCATTCATAGTTCTTCTGAACGACATGATCATCAGCACAAACTTCAGGTAGAAATGTTGATGATGTCGTTCGGAAGAACAATGAAAGCTCTACAAACAAACTATCAAAATCATCCATCTGAGCTACAAATCTTCTCCATCATATCAAAATGTATGATTTGTTTATGATAGAAACTTATTTATTTATATTATTTTAGTGATAAAGTTTCTATAGATTTGGCTACATTAAAATTTATAATATTTTGACAATTAGACAATAGAAACCATTGAGGTTAGACATTAACACCACTGGGTGCTCGACGGTTCAGTGGTCCAGTAGGTTAAGCGTTCGCGTGCGAGACTGAAGGCCCTGGGTTCGAATCCTGCGAGCGGAATCGTGGACGCGCACTGCTGAGGAGTCCCACAATAGGAAGAGGCGGCCGTCCAATGCTTCCAGGTTTCCTATGGTGGTCTAACATCAGTCGGTTGGTGATCTCAATCCAAAAAAGGTACCATTGAGTCTTCACAAACTACTCTTCTTTTTTTTCAGTAAAAGTTTTCAATTCATCCAATTATTTTGTCAATTATAGAAGGGTAACCATTTGACCAAAATAAAAATGAAAAGTACAAATAGATACAATAAAATTTGATTAAAATTTACAAACATGAATCCATGATGATCAAATCAATAATTCACAAATTGAATAATTAAAAATCAATTGAGATATGTTCATATGGAAATGAGTAGTATACAACTGCATAGAAACAAATAATCTCTAATTGATTCAAAATTATACTATACAAAGTTATAGTTAAAGGTAATCATCACACATTTCGGTTAAAGTGATTAAAGTTGAATCAAATAAAAAATAAACTATAATGAACTAAGATGATATCATTTCTAATTTTATAGATTGATGGATTTATTTTCATTGATAAATCGGTTATTAATTATTATAACTAATACGCTATGAAAAACGGTTGTTAAGCGTCATGTTCACAAAGGATTTTAAGCGTATAGTACTATCTAGTCTAATTTACTTGCTGACTTACTCTTGTTACTCCCAATGGAACATAGACCGTCGACCAGCATTCGACAACCTATTCTGTCCTCGGCCTTTCTTTATAATTCTATACGATTGTTGTTCATTCTTCTCATGTCTGTCTCCAGTTCTCGGTGTATTGTGTTCATTGGTCTTCCTCTTCTCTTTTATTAAGCCTTGAGGATTGCAAGTGAGGGCTTGTCTTGTGATGTAGTTGATTGCTTTCCTCAATATGTGTCCTATCCACATCCAACACTTCTTTCAGATTTCTTCCTCCACTGGAATCTGGTAAGTTCTCTTCCACGTTAGCCAGAAAAAAAATAATCTAGTCTAAAGTAAATGATAAATGGTAATGAATAAAATATTCACTAATGACAAATTAGCTTCATTTTACTGATACTGTTTTATAGATTTCGTAGGCTGTACAATATGTTATCGGGTATTTTATGATTTATCAAACAGTTGATGCTTTACATTTAATGAAATATCCAATGAGATATCCAATCAAATATAATTATATTCTATTTGATTGAGATCATGAGAGTCAGTTGAAGCTACATCACCATGGAAATCCTGGAAGCACTAAACGGCCGTTTCGTCCTATTGTAAGACTCCTCAAAAGTGTGCATTCATGATCCCACTTCGTGAGATTCGAACCCATGACCTATTGATCACGTGCAAGAACGCTTAACCTCTAGACCACTGAGGCGGCCGGCATCCAACGGTTTTAATGTCTAATTTCAACTAATCCATGAAATTGAACGACACATCCACCATTGTCATCAGTGAATTACTATCTTACAACAGACCTGGTTGAACTCTACTGGTTACTGCTTCTCACTAGAGCTCCAGGATATCCTTCTTGAATGTAGTCACTAGTGAGCATATATTGATGAATATCAGAAAGGGTTTTGTGGAGATTGTAGTAATTTCAATAACTGACTCATGATCTCAACTATTAAATTACTATAATCTCTACAAAACCCTTTCTGAATACATAATTCTTATTTTATGGGTTTTTTTCCCATTCTCAAGTAGATTGTTTAGTTTCTTCTTTTGTTTTGTTTTTTTTATGTTACTATCATTTATACTACTTAATCAGATGTAGTCATTTACGCAGATTAATCTACATATGACTGAAGAAAAAAAATAATAATAAGACAAAACAAATTATACTACTAATCGGAAATTTCGACGTTTCTGAATTAGTTCAAATGTAGATCTATAAAGAAGAAAAAACGCAAAAAAAGAAAAAAACAAAAACACAAAAAAAAATCAATTATTTTTCAGAGAGAACTTTCACGTGTTTTACCCTCGAAAAGGAAAAAAACAAAAAGAGAAAAACTTTTCATTTCCATTTACATACCACAACATTCATTGGTTAGTTATTGTAAAATAGTGAAAGAGAGAGAGAGAGAGAAAGAGAGGGGTGGAAGGGAGAATGAGAGCAAGAGACAAAAAAAAGAACCAACCCACCCCAAAAAAACAACTGAATTTATGACAATAATGAATATTGAAATTTTTGTTTATTGTAAAGCTTTTAGTTATTTTATTTCTATGTATCTCTTGTCTTAGAAACAAAATAATTCAGACGATAAGAAAAGAAAAACAGAAATTAGACAAAACTATCCTTTTTTTTCTTCGGTAGAAATTTTTCTTAGTTTTTTTGCGTTCTCATTAAAGAATACTTAGACATAGATATTTGTGTGTCCTATCCACTTCCAACGCTTCTTCTAGATTTCTTTCTCTGGTGGGATCTGGGTTGTTCTCTCGCACTGTTCTCATTAAAGAATACTTAGACATAGATAGACAATGTTTATTTGTATTCAGTTTCATTTCTCATTTTCCAATGTTTCATCATCTTGATATGAATTTGTTTTGCTTTTTGTTGTTGGTGTTGTTTTAATACATAGAAATGTATTAATTATAATCACGAAATAGGAAAGAAAGTTTATTGATATTATTTAAGAGAATTAGATAATGTAATTGGCATACATTACTTAATTACTTAGTTATTTAGTCTTGTTACTCCCAATCGAGCGTAGACTGCCGAACAGCATTCGAAAACCCATTCTGTCCTCAGACTTCCTTTCTAGTTCTGTACAATTGTTGTTCATTCTTCTCATGTCTATATCCATTTCTCAGTGTATTGTAGAGAGCCCTTTTCGACAACATCGTTCGATCTACATGGCGATTAAATAACTGGCCTACATAAAAGATTCATGTAAATATTTACCATTCTCTCAGAAAAATAAAATCTCATATTGAATCGGTAAAAGTTCATGTTTGCAAGATTGAAAACAAAAGTCGATGTTTCTAATAAATTAATTGACTTTTCGTATATATTTTATGTTAAATGGAATTCATCAACTTAACTTATGATCGAGATCATGAACCGATTGATGTTAGACCACCAATGAAAACCTGGTAACACGGAACAGCTATTTCATCCTATCGTAGGACACATCAACAGTGAGGATTCACCATCCCGCTCGCGGGATTTAAACTCAGGACTTTCAGTCTCGCGCACAACTCCATACTGTTAGTTAACCTATGACTGTGATGAAGTAAATGCTCAAATGATTCTTTTTGATCATTTCAAAGTAATAAAGTAAATTATGTAAATGAGATAATCATATAAATCAATTAGCGATCATAATCTCATTGTTTACAAATCCAATATATAGCTTTATCTTACCGAAATGAATTAACTACATAAATCATATGACATTCATTTTCTTACTCTTCAATATATTTTAATTCCCATAAGTCAGAGATAAGTAATTAGATAACAGAATATGTTTGGAATCCTCAAAAAAAGGAAGACAAATAATGGTTACATAACTAAAAAGAAACCTCATCTAATATACACACGAAAGTCTATTCGATTGAATGAAATCTGTACAGTTTGTATATATAATAATCATTTCTTTGTATACTGTTCTCTATGCTTACTTGATGTTTTACAATGTATCCAAAAGACACTATTTCATTGTTATTCGAACCTAGCATCTAATAGCTTACGTATAACAGAAACATGAACATATTTCGGTACTGAATACTAAATTTATCTGTTATATATCAGATAGAGACAGGTATCTACCTCATTACAATAGACGGTTTAGGTTAGACATTAACACCGTTGGATGCCGGCCGGCTCAGTGGTCTAGAGGTTAAGCGTTCACACATGAGACTGAAGGTCCTGAGTTTGAATCCCGTGAGGCGGGATCGTTCAAAAAACTGTGTTCAAATCACTACTATCCATAAATAGAGGACAGTTACAGGATGCTTTATCTCTAAGCAATTTGTTTTTCTCATAGTACACTGTGTGTTAACTAAATAATTCTATAAATGAAAGTTCCTGTTTCAATTATATATATCTCAATAAATCCCAAGCAAATAACTGTCACTTCTAATTCGCTTTAAACCAACTATTAGTTTATTAATGGGGGATGAATCCGTACACGTCACATCAACTCCCAAGTGTATCAGGTTAAGTTTATTATCAAGAATAGGACTGACATCCTAGTTAACTGATATTTTTTTCAAAACTATTTTAATATTTCAAAAGGAAATATCAATTCTTTATATACAATTCATTAATATACCCTAGAGAGTAGAAACAATCCAAGTTTTATAATAAGCCACTTTACATATTATAGCTTATAAGTCCATTAGACAACTAATAATAAAGACTCATAGAGAAATTCTACAAACTTATCTTAAATATCAAAGACAGTTATTCTCATTAGTAGTAGTAATAGTAGTAGTATAATGGACGAGAACACAAATCAGGACAATCAAACCAAACAGTAAATACTTCATTTACAAAATGTCAGTCAATCGTCTCACACTTCATTGTTCTTTCATTTCCACAGCAATTGTTCTCTGTTTTCATTCTTCTTTCTTTAATCTTCTTAATCTTTTACTTTCAGGTATTTCACTTTCGATAGATAAAACATACTACTTATATCTATCGACATCAGTAGTTTACATCACATAAGTAGTGATCTCATGGAAACTACCGATTTACTTGTATAGTTGATTGTTCAATTAAAAATGAATCAATTTTGTGCAATATAGTAATCATTTTCTCAATTCATTGACCGTAAAGAAATTAGTTTAGATTGACTAGAAAGAATGCTTCTTCTAAGAGTTGACTACAGAATTATAACAACAAACCTCTTCAAATAAATGAAGTCTTTTTTTCATTAGCATATTCATATTAATCTCCTCTAACATATCATAACTGGTATTTAATTATACATATATGGATATCACTTTCGAGTAAATTTCAAGTTTAATTGGTAACCTATCACTGAGTACATATAACTCAATTCTTTTGATTTAAGTAATCGTTCATCAGACATTATCAGCAACAACCTATTGTGGGAGAGAACAAACCAGATTCCAGTGGAGGAAGAAATCTGAAAGAAGTGTTGGAAGTGGATAGGACACATATTGAGGAAAGCAATCAACTACATCACAAGACATGCCCTCACTCTCAATCCTCAAGGCTTAATAAAAGAGAAGAGGAAGACCAATGAACACAATACACTGAGAAATGGATACAGTCATGAGAAGAATGAATAACAATTGTATAGAATTAGAAAGGAAGGTCGAGGACATAAAGTGTTGTCGAATGCTGTTCGGCAGACTATGCTCCATTAGGAGTAATAGGAGTAAGTAAGTAAATAAGTAACCAACTGTGAGATTGTAGCCAGTTGGTTTGAGGATGCAACTTATTTATAAAGTGAGAGTTTATTTTACTCAATTATTTGAAATCTTTTATTGATGAATTTTAATAAATATACCAAACAGATTAACAAAATTTTCTTTATCTTATCTTTACAACATAAATTTCATATTGAAAAAAAAGATAGTGAGACTATCATTTATGGACGACCTTTGAGTGACGTCAGACTGACTTTGAGAGTGTCCACCTAATAACCACGACCAAATATGGATCATAAACTTCTGTGTTGATTAGGGTTAGGAATTAGATTTAGGGTTTTTATCACGAACAGTAACATCAGCTATAATGCCAAAACTCTAGTTAACCGAGTGAATGAGTGAATTTATTGCCAAAATCTGAGACCTGTTATCTTTTATCTGATTGATTCGTTCATTAATTATTACTTACTTACTTACGCCTGTTACTGCTCGTGAAATAGCATAAGCCACTCACCAACATTATTCATTCAACCCTGTCCTGAACAATTCTTTCCAGCTCCTTCCAGTTGTTATCCATCCTTTTCATATCTGCTTCTATTTCCCGACCTAATGTGTTCTTCGGCCTTCCTCTTTTCCGCTTCCATTCAGGATTCCAAGTTAGTGCTTGCCTCGTGATGCAGTTTGGTGATTTGCGTAATGTATATCCTATCCATTCCCGTCGTCTTTTCCTAATTCCCTCTTCATCTGGAAGCTGGTTTGTTCTCTCCCAAAAAAGGCTGTTGCTGATGGTATCCACCAATGAGTGTTTAGTATCTTGCGTAGACAACCATTTATAAATATTTGTACCTTATTGATGGTGGTTGTTGTAGTTCTCCAAGTTTCAGCTCCATACAGTAGAACTAACTGTATTGACGTTCGTATTGAAGATTGTGAGTTTGATATTGGTTGACAGACTGTTGTTTTGAGTTGCATATGTTGTTCAATTGTAGGAATGCTCTCCCTGATTCGCCAATCCTCGCCTTTACGTCTTCATCTGAACCTCCTTGTTCATCGATGATGCTGCTGACCAGATATGTGAAGGATTCTACATCTTCCAGAGTTTCACCATCAAGTGTGACTTGGTTGGTGTTGTATTTGAGGACCTTGGTTTTTCCCTTGTGTATGTTGAGGCTTATTGATGCAGACCATGAATTATAGTCTCGCCAAAAAACAACAAACTTGCATTTTCAATACATACTTGATTATTTACTATAAAGTTTAACAATTTCCATTATAAATCATTTATGACTAGTAAATCTTTCACAGTTTTATTCACTTAAAACAAAACTAAGTAAATATACCGGCAATCAATGAATGTTTTTTTTAAAGACTTTTATTATAGATGAAGAGGAAGTGCAACTAAACTTACCGATCACTAAATAGGGATCGTTGTAAATAAACTTAATTCCGGTTTCCTAATTTCGACAATTCACTTATCAACCAATCACAATGAATTATGATTTCCTTCATTTTGTGAATAATGGTGGTCTACTTGACTGATTCTATGTGTTGCTGAAGTATTTTAATCTTTCATTGAGTCGAATTTCTGTAATTTTATTTGATTCTATGAATGTTTGAGTTATTTCTTTTGAATAAGCTATGCTTTCTCGATTCTTCCTAGGAATACTCATGTCAATGTATTCCTTTCGATATGTTTAAGTGTTTTGTATCATAAAATGTTGATCCATTTTCTTTTGAGTAGGCCCCCGAATGCCGTAGTATGGTCGAGAGTGGGGTGGGTTCGCCCTCCCTCTCGAAATGCTCTCACACGGCCACGCGTGTACAGCCTCTGCCATGGACTTCTTACTCATTGCCTTCTCGTGGCGGGGGTGTTGTTTACGAAGTTGAGAGGACGAAAAGGGAATGTCCGGCGCTTTAACCGGACCCCAAACCAAATCAATGTTGCACAAGGGCTCCAGTATCCTGAGGGAACAAATGGCGTATGAACCAATCGTTGGTCACCGGCTACCATGGGACTGCATATCCTCACAATGCTCTGTTGCCTTGTGGGTCAGACATTTAGGTCAAAGGCTCGGAGTGTGGCCTCCTAAGAAAACCACTTGCTTTGCTCTCGGCATCCGGGCAGTATCCCAGCCCTCACACAAATCGAATGATTTATGTAGCGCATATGTATTTGGTGCCTCCCTGTACCAATGTTTATGTGTTTAAATAAATAAGTAAATAAAATAATTTTCTTGTAGATGTCGGCACTAGGATAAGTGTTTTTTTATCGAGAACCGTTTGTTATTATCTATAGTATGAAAAATAACCCTTTCATGTTAACAAGTCAAACTAATACTGAGTGTCCAGTTGTTGTCGGTACATGTGATTCATTTGAAAGAATTATGAGACCTAGGTACCTAACAACATAGGACCAGGTCAGAGATGTTATCAATCTCTTGCAGAAGATTCGTTATTGAAATTATACCATACAACATTAACAGATTACTTGAATGTATTACGTGGTGCGTGAAAGCAAGTTGAAAAACCAAAAGCCATAAATCCGCTCTTAGTATGTTTTGCAGGTTCGTTGTCTTGACCATAAACGGAAACCAGTAGGCCATGGTCAGAGACTGGAAGTGTAAATAACTATTACTATGCCCACATCTTCATATACCAACGTTTTCCGGTTGTCAAGCCGTATTTCACTTGTGAAATGATGTCACCCGATATATAATAGTTTCATCTAAGATGATGCACAACCATCCTTGCAAGAAAGAGTTTCTGACAATTTTATATAACTGTATTCAATAGCAAAACCATGAGTATCAATATATAGAAATATTATCACTAAGTTTGTACTGTATTTGATAGTAATAAAAGTAAAAATTGTAAAGTACTTTATGATAATAATATCTTTTAGGTCACACATATACTTCTCAAAGCATTTTATTACTATTAAAGGTCAATTAACTGAAGGTTCAAGTAAACAAACTAATAAAGGAGAGAAAAAATCAACATATAGAAACAATAAGAAACTGTATCATTACTTTAGGCTATAAAATAACTTAAGGATTACTAAGACAAATTTAAGGATATGACCAATTGTTTTTTCAACAGTTGAGATTACTACAATCTCCACAAAACCCCTTCTGATACTAATCAACATATGCTCACTAGTGACTGGGTTCAAGAGATATATCCTGGAGTTCTAGTGAGAAGCAATAACCAGTGGAGTTCAACCAGGTCTGTTGTAAGATAGTAACTCACTGATGACAATGGTGGATGTGTCGCTCAATTTCGTGGATTAGTTGAAGTTAGACATTAACACCGTTGGATGGCGGCCAGCTCAGTGGTCTAATGGTTAAACGCTCACGTTCGAGGCTGATAGGTCCTGGGTTGGAATCCTGCGAGTCGGGGTCGTGGATGAGCACTGCTAAGGGGTCTCACAATAGAACGAAACGGCCGTTCAGCTTCAATTGACTCATGATCTCAACTGTAGAAATCACTCCAATCTCCACAAAACCCCTTCTGATACAAATTGTTTTTTGTACACATAAAGTAGGGGAGGGGTAGTGATAAATGTACGAATAGCCAAGGCTTCTCTATAAATCTAAGAATTCATGCTTGACAATTTCGATAGCAACTATGTGTATTGTTAATGATTGTTCGAAATGTATAGCGTAAATACATCACAGTGTTGTTGTTTTTTTCTTCAGATCAACTCCATCTTCTCGTTACCCTATGGAAATTGATAAAAGGGATTAATTGCATTAAACAATATCTTTTTATCGGATCTACCGACTTAATTAATCGTTTAATGACTAGGGTTTAAGTACATATTTAACTTTGTTTTATCATTTTAATTGATGATCATCATTGTTAAGTCTACAATTAATCTAATTCTATATTTTCTAAAAAAAGAGTAAAAGAAAAGTATAATATCTGATTAATAAACGTATTAATTGGATAATGACTACATGTTGCCTAGGACAGAGTGGGTTGGAGAATACTGGTCGGCGGCCTATACTCCATTAGGAGCAACATACGTAAATAAGTAACACTATGTGTTAATTGACTTGGTTGATAACATAAATCATCATCAAGTTAATTTAGTTAACATAAATAACACTTGAGAAATACTAAATTTAAATGACTGTCCATTAAGTACTGGTTCTCAACTGTTTCCCAGATAATATTAGACCATGATAAAAACTTCATACATTTCTGCATCTTTTCTTGATTAAAGTTACAATCATTTAAAAATCACTAGTGTTGGGGATGGTTGGAAGAATGTTAGGGGCGGCCAAACCAAAACGTGACATCAGTCCATGAAGTCACCAACCTCTAGATTGAGCCATGTTATTACATGTAGACTACTTGATTGGGGTCCGTATGACTATCGTAATCAATGGTTGGAGACTCTGTGTGATATGGCTCAGAATCGATCACAATGGCGTAGGCGTATATAATCTCTGTCTTCCCTTAATCTATGGGATTAAAATCGCTTCATGTCTTTCTTTCTACGAACTAATCCTTTCTTCCTGTACTATATCCTTATTGTAATCTTCCTTTTATATATTATTACCTCTAAATTAACTACTTTCATAAATTCGTGGTCCATCTTGTTGTGCTAATGAGGTATGGCAACTTGGATCGATGCATATATGTGCCTAGTCCCACATTGTAGCTGATTGACTGACTGACATTTAAAACTCATTCCAGTAATAAGTAACGTTGGTAACTTTTCGTTCCGACACCCTGTGATTTTATTTTATCATTGAGTTTAATGTACAGAGCCATTTAGAAGGCAATATTAGTGTGATATCTACTTCATAATGACCGTTTTTCTTATTTTACAGAAGGGGATTCATGGTCTAATAAGTAGCAATACATATCCAATCATCATTAGGATCCACTTACTTTTCATCTAGAACTCAAAAAATATTTCATTTCGATAGTAAACTTTATCAAAACGTTATGGACTACTTGCAAGTAGATAGATTAGGTCATACAAATAAATAAGATGAAAATGATTATTCAAATACCATTTCATGTTGTAGGTTTTAGACGACATTTTATAAATAGCTGATAAGTTGCAGGACTGTATTTACCATCTTTCGAAGCGATTTGATAAACATACAAAAGCTTCGGTTTTAGGAGAAATGTAGGTTTGAGAGGTATGAAATCTAGTGAGAAAAATTTGATCGATACCCTAATTAATTTCAGTTAGTGAACAATAACAACTGCTGTGAGATGTTAATGTAGTATCCTATGAAATCAAAAACATGGGCGGGACAACATTTTGGTAGCATAGACTCCGAAGAATACCCTTCCTACATCTTTACATTGATTTATTTAACCTCTTTGTAGTGTCGCATAAGTCATTAATCAATCATTGGCTACAGATTAGTTCATTCGTTCGATATCTATAACTTGAAATGAACAGTAGTCAATTAAACCTACGTACACTGAGTGCGATGAAGTACAACTCCAGGAATAACATACATTTTTTTACAATTACATGACGATATCAGTTGAGATGCATTCATTCATTCATTCTGGAAATTAGTAGCCCATAAAAGTCGATCGTTCTATCAGAACCTTGAATAAACTCAGCTCTTAACTATAAGTAAACTGTAACTACACAGATATATATGACTTGTATGACCTAGAATAAGAATGTACTGATTATAATGAGATAAAAAAAAACTATTTTACAATACTCAATACTTGTTAAGTTCACGGTGTACGTTCAGTCTGAAGGAAACCTTTAATGATGACATACAGCTTGATATTCATTTCAATGTAACTACTCATTAGATTGATCTAAGTCATATGTTTTGAGCATTAATCTGATCAATTTCAATCGATTAATTTTACAAGAATTTAATTCAAATCAATCAAATAGATCTTGATCACTGATCACAAATCCAGTTGATTCGATCATTAATTTATTCGATCAATTAATATGTTACAGTATAGTGATCAGTTGAATTTCTTCCATGTTGTTATCTTTCTACTAGCTATTCAACAAATCTATGCACCAGTTACCTTATCAAATCCTGCATATCAAAGTTCTTCAGTTAATTATATATCAACTAACGATCAGTGGCAGGAGGTTCCAGAACCAACTAATATATTTGATATTGTTAGGAACCAATCACCAACTTATCAAAATAAAGTTTCAAATTCATTTGGCTTAAATCCAGTTGTTGGTGGGAATGGATATAGAGTTCTTCGTTCTGATGATGAATCTGTGGCATACGTTATACCATTGAGAACAGCACAAAATACATTTCCGATAGACAATGATCTAGAAGATGATGAATTAGAGACATGGATTCACCAAATAAGTGGATTTGACAATAGACGAAATGAATATGTATCACCTGGTCAAACGATGTGGAACACTCAATTGTATACAGGTTGGAACGTGCCACATCAATCGAATACCTTAAGTTTTCACCACCATTCACCACCACGAAGACGACTTCTGACTCCTAGTTACGCTGCATCTGTTCCATATCAGAATAGAAGGAATTCACTTTCAACTAGTTACCCAAATGCCTTCATAACACAACAAACCAACTTTCCTCCACAAAGATCTAGCCTCGGGCCACCGGTAGACATTATTCGACAAAATAGGTACACTGGATTCCAACCTAATCAGCAAACATCGATTTATACTCCAAACATGTTTATCAGACGACCTTTTAATTCTTATAGAAGACAAATGTCCTTATCTTACTTGATTCCGAACTATCAAGCATTGAATAAAGCAACTTTTCGTGGATACAGACCAACTACACCATCAGGCGGCAATCTAAATTACCCAACACTAGGGACCACAAGCATATATAACAGTACAAGAAGATCAACTTTTAGCTAGTAAGTGTATATGGATCTAACTGGTTAAAGTAACGAGACACATTTTCAATTAACCTTTTCAAGTCATGTTTATTTCTCAATAAAATATCATAAACAATTTTGTTTCATTACCTGTGTTTGATTTATAATGTTGAGTGTGATTGTATTTATGTAAGTTGATGACTTGACATATTTTGATAAATAGGGAATTCAATATCATCGAAAGGTGGATCTGATTTCGTAGTAGTACTTCCACATGAAATACCAACATTCTAATGAACCTTTTGTGTTGGATTTTATGAGTCAGATAATAATTGATAATCTGATTCATAGTATTTTCTATTTTTCATCTACGTACGTCAATAAATACTGTCAAAAGATAATCTGTCAAATGAATCAATGAACCTTTTAGTCCAATACTCTCTACCGATTGTTGCTACTTTGACGTAGTGGTTGAGCTTGTCTATCGTGATGAACCAATCGATTCTTATATTATAATTTGGAACGTTACACAAACGACTTGGTCATTTAGAGGATTTAACTAACGATAAGATCATTTATATTCCTACAAAACAAATGATACGGCTAAAAAAAATTATTTAGCTGAATTTCTCTTGGCGTTAATTTTAATTTGAAGAGTTTCCGACACCACTTTTAAAACTTTAGAAATTCCTGTAGCATTGAACAACTTTGAAAAGATTTGTCCGCGATTACGACGTTCACTAATCGACTTGGAAAACTTAGTAAAGACATTGAATTGTTTCAGTTCCTTTTGAGTAGCAGTGAAATCCTGTTTAAGATGAATATCTCTCTCTAAATACGAAATGCTTATTTAGAACTGGTCTGCTTTATCTCCAAGACCGATCATAATTGATGAATTAGTTGAATGGTAACTTCTAACCTGTGTCTCTGTGGAATAGGCGAGAAATTCATCTATCGACTAGAGAACAAGTTTACTATCCAATAGTTCATCCTCATTACCCAATGGTTGTGATACATGAGATTGAACAAAGACGATACTCTTTCCTTGTGAATTTCGATTACAGATGTGTTTGGAGCATTCCTTGAGTAATGCGTAACGACCAAGTGAGCAGTGTTGAAATTGGGCAGAGAGTACTAGGAGAATGAGGCTAAATTAGTTAATTTGGTTATAAATCTTCATCGACTGTAGTTGGGATGTGTTATGTATACATAACCAAATCGTGATAGGGTAGGGGTATGTTGGACATAATTAAATCCTCGAGATAATACTGTCAAAGTAATCAGGTAAATAAGATACTTGATGAACAAACTAACAGGTTTCACTGGTTCTTTATACAAAAATGATTTAACCGACAGTGTTCACTCTATTGCTTATTAAATATTTCATACTCTAATGGAGCACTGTTCTGAAGTTATGGAAAGTCGTAGCATTTATAAGTGTAACTACTAGTCGTCAAATGGTTAGAAGTGTTGAAATTTAATCGCTTTAAATAATAAACATAGACTAGGCATGACCTTTGCAATAATATGCGACTATTCACTTATTAAGTAACTAAATATCGGGCTTAGTTATACTACAATATAAGGGAGTTAATACATAGGTGGAGTACTCTTAGATATCTTGAAGTCCTTAAACTGATTATTTGTAGATCGAACATATAAAAGTGTGGGACAAAATAGTCTATTATCTCAATGTAACTTCAAGAGATATATCATAATTCCTTCTTTCTTAATTCATTGAACGAAATCATTTCAAAATCAGTTGAATCATCTTAGGCGGCTTGAACTGATTATTAGGGTTCCTTGAAGTACCTTTTATACATGTCAGTTTGATCATTTATTTGAAATAAATAGACATTTCAGTTTATGATATCAAAGGATTCTGATAACTTTCTTATGAATTGAGTCGGTAAATCCCAACCGAAAGACAGAACCTACTGTAATCGGAGAATTTAGTTGTTTAAGAGATCTTCAACTAAAATAGTAAGACTGAATAGCTTATCGATGCCATGTATTAATGAAATAGACAATGTTATATGTGAAAAGTAGTAAACATGAGCATCTGTTACGACATCAAAACTTCGAAACAGTTTTAATAGTTGAGATCATGAGTCCATTGAAACTAGACCACCATGGAAAACCTGGAAGCACTGATCAACATATGTTCACTAGTGATTGGCTTCAAGGTGTACTTCCTGGAGTTCTAGTGAGGAGCAGTGACTAGTGGAGTTCAACCAGATCTGTTGCGAGATAGTAACTCACTGATGACAGTGGTGGATGTGTCGCTCATTTTCGTGGATTAGTTGAAGTTAAACATTAACACCGTTGGATGCCGGCCGGCTCAGTTGTCTATGGATTAAGCGTTCACATGCGAGACTGTTAGTTCCCGGATTGGAATCCCATAAGGTGGTATTATGGATGTGCACTGCTGAGGATTCTCACAATTGGACGCAACGGCTGTTCAGGGCTTTTAAGTTTTCCATGGTAGTCTAGGGTTAAGAAACTAGATTTATGGTGTTCATCACGAACTGACATCAGCTATGATGCCAAAACGCTATTTAGTCAAATGGATAAAAAATTTCGCGCCAAAATGCAAGTAATTTTGTCATAAACCTGATTAGTTCGTCCATATATTATAGTCTCATCAAAAAGTCTGTGGGAATCGAAGTATAATAAGTGAGCTCAATAATAACAATGATTTGAAATTTAATGTTCTTATGATTTTACTAGTGAAATGGATTGTAGTTATTAGTGTAGGTGCTCTTAAAACAGAATCAATGAAGCAATGATCATCGATATAGTAAACAAATGATGATTGTAATTTTAAAGACAGATTATTTACTTACTTACTTACGCCTGTTAATCCTCGTGAAGGAGCATAGGTCGCTCACCAGCATTCTCCATCCAACCCTGTCCTGGGTAATCCTTTCCAGCTCCTTCCAGTTGTTACTCATCCTTTTCATATCTGCCTCTATTATCCGACGTAATGTGTTCTTAGGCCTTCCTCTTTTCCTCTTCCCTTCAGGATTCCAAGTTACGGCGCTTAAAGACAGATTACCTGTCATTATTTCAGTCTTTAAAATTTACTAGTAAATTTATTCATATAGATACACGGTTTAGAATGAAACTGTTTGATTTGACGATAAGGAGTCACTGATTCACCTTGTTGTAGTGTTTGTGGCAAAAGTTCCGTCAAAACAATTTGTGAACCTTTAGTAGTTTTAAATCTGAATCCAGTTAGATCGTATGATGATTGTTCTTGAAATATACATATTGTCAATTCTCGTATAAAATTATCGACTTCACTTGCGTTGGTGTATAACGGATTTAAATAAGTTAAATATGAGAATGAATTTCGAATACGTATATTTCATACAATCGTTGATCCAGGTAGAAAATTGCAGAAGTGAAGAGATTGAAGTGAAATGACGTACAGTGGATATGGCGTGTGAACGAACACCAGTTTCACCAAGCGTGAATCGATATTTATAGTCACACAAAAATACGTCACAGACATGTTCTTTACATGTAATATTGCTTTCTGTATGAATCTGATCATGCCTGTAAATTGTCATAGTGGCTATCAGGACTCAGTAGCTGAGTGGATAACGCGTAGCGTTTTAAGCGGATGGTACTGGGTTCGTGTCCCAGAGTGGACATCAACTCTGAGACGCAGGTACATCCAGCTGACGAGTCCCAATTAGGACGAATCGCACGTCCTGGATTCCACTTCTAGCTAATATCCATGACTGCTTACAAAAAGCTTGTGAATTAAGGCAATATCGAGGCATACGCACAGTATGCACATATGCCAATAACAGATTGATCAATTGAAGTCTTAAACCTCAATGGGAAGATACAAGCCAAACAATACCAAGTGAATTGTCATAGTTGTTTTAATTATTTCCAGAATATCATTTCATTTCAGTAACCGACGTATATATAATAAATTGAATGATGTGAATTAACTAATTAAGATTAAAAGTGAGTTTTATTTTAAATGAATGTATCATTAAAAATAGTTATGAAATTAACGATTGTCAAGATGTTTCCAACTGAAAATTTACATCCATAGATTCAAACACTCCCTGGTGTATAAGAAATGCTCTCTTATCATATAACTTCAAAGTTCTGAGTCTAGTTGCGTACTGCTAAAAATGACTAAAGCAGGATAAAACAACTATCCGGTGTTCTTGATCTTCCTCAAATGATATTAATCTTTAGAGAAAACCCACTTTAAGTTTTTCTCCGAGAACGTCACAACAAATTGTTATATTCGGACGAAGAATAAGTGAATAGTAACCTCTAGGATCTATTTGTGGACTATTATTATATATATTCTAATTTTATGACTAATTCCGCCTGTAGCTCTTCTTGAGTTACTGCCGGTCCCAAGCCACGGCAAAGGAGGAGGGTTGAGCATGGGGTTAGCGACCTCATCCAGTAGAAAACTAACTCGCTAAAAAAACGCTAACCAGAATGTTACATCCGAAATTTGGAATTGTATACGGTATGACTGGGTAGGGTTCGCTACCTGAGTTATATACAAGTATACAAGTATTCATAAATAGTTTTTTACGCAAGATACTCAACATTCATTGGTGGATACCATCAGGAACAGCCTTCTGTGGGAGAGAACAAACTAGCTTCCAGAAGAGGAATAAGTTATGAGGAGACGACAGAAATGGATCGGACATACATTACGCAAATCACCAAACTGCATCACAAGACAATCGCCAACTTGGAATCGTGAAGGGAAGCGGAAAAGGGGAAGGCCGAAGAACACATTAGGTCAGGAAATAAAAGCAGATATGAAAAGGATGGATAACAACTGAAAGGAGCTGGAAATGATTGTTCAGGACAGGGTTGGATAAAGAATGGTGGTGAGTGGCCTACGATCTTCCACGATAAGTAACAGGAGTATGTAAGTAAGTAAGTATGTAGTAAGTTTTGCATGACTATTGGGTAACCATATTATATGTGTATTCATGTTCTTTATGTTATGAGCTTTTATTTGATCTATTGACTATTATTATACGATTCATTATTCTTAAGGTATTCTCAATTTATTTGTAACAATCTCTCACAAACATATCCACTTTTTGGCTTGATCTTGTATAATTGTTATTTTCTGTTTTACGGTATGGTGCGGTCTGCTTTGTTAATAAATAAACCTATTATGTCTGATATACATGATTCGTATATCGGATGCTGATATTAGCACTTCAGACTAAGCCGGCTGGGTTAAGAGAGAAGCTACAATCTCGGTGCTCCAATTGACTCTGGACTCCTCATACGGGTTTATGCATCATTGACCTGGTCAGTATGTCAGTGTTCTATTTCGTGATCGCATCACGTGAGAATTAACTGGCCATAAGAACACAACTCAGTCCTAGAATGAACATCAACTCTGGGATGTAGGTATATCCAGCTGACGAGTCCCAAATAGGACGAAACGCGCGTCAAACTGGATTCCACTGCTAACCACTATCCATCTTTGCTTACAGAGTTTGTGACTTAAGGCAATATCGATGTAGTCAGCACAGGATGCACGACGTGGCTATAATTTATGGACGAACCAATCACATATAAGATAACAGGTCTCGGATTTTGGCGTGAAATTCACCCATCCATTTGGCTAAATAGCGTCTTGGCATTATAGCTGATGTCAGTGTGTCATGAAAACCCTGAATCCAATTCCTAACCCTAACCATCAACTGTAAATCTGAATTTCAATTTCTCACACTCGTTTATAACCCTCATTTGATCCTGGATGTTAGGTGGACATACTGAAGGTCACCTCAGCGTCGTTCAAAGGTCGCCCATAAATTATAGTCCTACCGGATGTACATATGTCAACAAGAAACTGATGAATTTCAGTCTTAAAGAACAATCGGAAGATACAAGTAAAACAGCACCAAGTGAATAACACAAATAATTTTGGAAATACATATACCTACAGAATTTACAAATAATGTTATCATGGAAACAAATTTTAAAATAAATTGGAAAAGGGAAAATATTAGTTTGTAATTGAAAGTTATTTACTTAGAAAATTTCAATACTTACTTACTTATATACTCCTGTTACTCCTCGTGAAAAAGCATAGGCCGCTCACCAGTATTCTCCATCCAACCCTGTCCTGAGCATTCCTTTCCAGCTCTTTCTAGTTGTTATCCATCCTTCTCATATCTGCTTCTATTTCCTGACCTAATGTGTTCTTCGGCCTTCGTCTTTTCCGCTTCCTTTCAGGATTCCAAGTTGGCGATTGCCTCAAGATGCAGTTTGTTGATTTGCGTAATGAATGTCCCATCCATTCCCGTCGTCTTTTCCTAATTTCTTCTTCAGCTCAAAGCTGGTTTGTTCTTTCCCACAGAAGGCTGTTGCTGATAGTATCCGGCCATTGGATGTTGAGTATCTTGCGTAGACAGCTATTTATAAATATTTGTACCTTCTTGATGATGGTTGTAGTAGTTCTCCAAGTTTCAGCTCCGTACGGTAGAACCAACTGTTTTGACGTTCGTATTGAAGATTATGACTTTGATATTGGTTGATAGACTGTTGTTTTGAGTTGCATATATTGTTCAATAGTGATTTGTCAATCCTTGCCTTTACGTCTGCATCTGAACCTCCTTGTTCATCGATGATGCTGCTGACCAGGTATGTGAAGGATTCCACATCTTCCAGTGTTTCATCATCAAGAGTGATTGGATTGCTGTTCTTCCTTTGGTTTTCCCCTTGTGTATGTTGAGGCCTACTGATGCAGAGGCTGCTGCTACATTGGCTGTCTTTATCTGAATCTGTTCACGTGTACGTGATAGGAGGGCTAGGTCATCTGCGAAGTCCAGATCGTCTAATTGGTTCTGAGCTGTCCACTGTATTCCGTGTTTTCCTTCAGATGTCGAGGTCTTCATAATCCAGTCGACCACCAGAAGAAAGAGGAATGGAGAGAGTAAACAGCCTTGTCTGACTCCGGTCCTTACTTGGAATGCATCTGTCAGCTGTCCTCCATGCACTACTTTGCACTGTAGTCCGTCGTATGAGTTCCGGATAATATTGGCAATCTTCTGAGAAACTCCGTAGTGTCGAAGAATTTTCCATAATGTTCTTCTATCTACACTGTCGAACGCCTTCTCATTGTCAATGAAGTTGATGTGCAGTGACGAGTTCCACTCAATTTGGTCTTTGCACCATTGATGTTTACGGAATCCAGCTTGTTGATCTCGAAGTTGGGCGTCTACTGAGTCTTTCATTCAGTCTAGTAACAATCTGTTGAAGACCTTCCCTGGTATTGACAGTAGTGTAATACCTCTGTAGTTTTCACATTTGCTCAGATCTCCTGTCTTTGGAATCTTGATGAGATGTCCTTCTTTCCAGTATATCAACACTTGTTCCTCTCCCTAAATCTTTTTGTATAGAAGATGAAACATGTTTATAGTTACTTCAATGTTTGACTTCAACATTTCCATTCACTTGAACTTATTACCAATACTGATAATCAATCAATTGGTTAGTATAGCACTTTTATCAGATTGATACACACATACACACACGCACACACATACACGCACATATATAAAATCGATTTCATTTTTTACACTTTTCTTTATAAAAAGTAACTAAGATTTAATTGGATATCATTTGTAATGTAAATTCCATAAAGTATGGTTCATTTTTATTGTGTTCTAGTTGATTGATCATTGTTTCATTGTGGTTTGTATTGTATTTCTCTATAAGAGAATTGAGTTCACTGATTTAAGAAAAAAAAAAATCAGTTTTTATTCTTTTAAAAGAAGAAACAAACAACAAGAACTTTACAGTTATTTGATGATAAAGAATTGCTTGAATTAAACATGACAAAAATAAACATCAAAATAGAATGAAGTGAAAATCTATTAGATTCTAATTAGAAATGGGGAATACATTCTCTTGTAAGTTAATATTAAATTCTATTTTATCATCATTTATAATGATTAAGATTATGAATTCATTGAAGCTAAATGTTTGTTCAAATCTTGTAGAGAGACTGTTTCTCTAAATTGTTCCATGGTTCTTTATCTTCGACATAACCAGATGATAATCTGAAGTTAAGATCAACTCCTCTTCTAGTTTTTATGTTTTTTTTCATTGACTTTGTGAATTTTTTTTTTATTGATATCAAGATATGATCTATATGGTTCTTGGTTATGTGTTCCGGTGTGATCTATTTAGGTTTGTATATGTGTTTATTTTGGGTATATTGTATTGCCTATAATCAATATGTTAAATCCGCATAGAGATTTGCAAATCTCTTCCCATTTTTGTTTCTCTCTTCTAGTTCATGTCGTCTTATGTTATCTTCATATCCGGTGTTATTCATTACGACTTTGGAGTTTAGATTTCTTATCAGGATGGTGCGAGTAATCTATAATAAAGTTATTAATTGATTGAGATCATGAACCGATTGATGTTAGATCACCACTGAAAACCTGGAAGCACTGGACGGTCGTTTCATCCTATTGTGAGACTCCTTAGCAGTGCGCATCCACGATCCCGCTCAAGGGACTCGAACTCGGGGCCTTCAATCACGCGCGCAAACGCTTAACCTACTGAACCAGTGAGCCGGCCGGCATCTAATGGTGTTAATGTCTAACCTTGACCAATCCAAGAAGTTACGCAACCATCTTCCACTGTACTGAGGTAGACCTCTGTTCCTACCCGACAAAGATTAACTCCACTGGTTGCGGCTTCTCACCAGAACTCCGAGAATTTTCTCATGAAGCTAGTCACTAGTGAGCACATGATGATTATCACTTTAGGGCCTGTAAAGACTGTTAAGTTTTTCATTGAGATCATGAACCGACTGATGTTAGACCCACAATAAGACGAAACGGCCATCCAGTGCTTCTAGGTTTTCTATGGTGGTCTAACATCAATCGGTTCATGATTTCAATCAAAAAGGTTTAACAATCTCCACAATCCCTAAAGTGAAAACTAGTAATATTGAATGACTGTTTTCAAGGGTCAGTGAATTTTATCAATAATTTTTAAACATAAGTGTTATTTACTGAATAGTTGATTTATGAATCTTTTAGCTTTATCAACTATTAGGTCATAGGTAACGAATATGAAGCCCTTGAACTAAGTTTTGTATTAGTTCGTATTTATTAACGACAGATATCAGTCATTGTAAAGGAAATGATACTCTCTGAACATTTTGAGTCAGTTAACAAACGGTAAGTAGCAAAAAGAAAATAAACTGGAATGTACTATCAATTGCTTCTGACTACTTCGTGTTTGAACATAGTACAATCAATTTTGACTCTCTTGGATTAGTAGCTTTATCTCAAGGTATTAAGTTCAGTTCACTTAACAGTAAAGATCAAACGATCCATTGGTAACTCGCGCGTGTTTATTATGTTTCAAATAGTATAATATTCACTTAATTCCTTACGCCCGTTACTCCTAATGGAGCATAGGCCGCAGACCAGCATTCGACAACCCACTCTGTACTGGGCCTTCTTTTCTGGTTCCATCCAATTCTTGTTCATTCTTCTCATGTCTATCTCCATTTCCCGACGTAATGTGTTCTTTGGTCTTCCTCTTCTCCTTTGAACTTCCGGATTCCATATGAGGGCTTGTCTTGTGACGTAGTTGGGTGCTTTCCTCAATGTGTGTCCTATCCATTTCCAGTGCTTCGTCCTGATTTCTTCGTCCGCTAGGATCTGGTTCGTTCTCTCCCACAACAGGTTGTTGCTAATATTGTCTGGCCAACGGATTCGAAGTATTTTGCGTAGGTAACTGTTAATAAACGCCTGTATTTTCTCGATGATGGCTTTCGTAGTTCTCCAGGTTTCCGCCCTATACAGTAGAACTGTCTTGATATTTTTATTGAAAATCCTGACCTTGGTGTTGGTTGACAGTTGCTTTGAATTCCAGATGTTCTTCACTTGTAAATATACTGCTCTTGCTTTTCCGATCTGCGCCTTCACATCTGCATCAGATCCACCGTGTTCATCAATGATGCTGTCCAAATATGTAAAGGTTTTTACATCTTCCAAATCTTCTCCGTCAATTGTGATTGGGTTGGTGCATGCTGTGTTGTATTGGAGAATCTTGCTTTCCCGTTTGTGTATATTGAGACCTACTGCTGCTGAGACTGCTGCTACACTGTTCGTCTTTTCCTGCATTTGTTGTTGCGTGATATTCATTTTAATTGAATTGGATCCCATCGTTATTGTGCGCAATGAATAACTTATCAAAAATAACATAATTCAATAAAGCATAATATCATCCATCTTTATACTTAAGTGTTTTGAGTACATGAATACGGTTAAATGAATGGTCCATTCATTCATTCCATGGTATTAAGTTGTGTTGTTAACTCTATTTAATTGGTCATAATTTAAACATTTAGCAATCTGATTATTTTTCTCCGTTATATTTTCAACTCTTTCCATTAAAAGGGTCCAAAGTACAGATGTCTTCCTATCTTGAACTGATCACTTATATTTACATCTACATCAATATCAAATTGACTCAAATGTATCTTTTGAGTATTTTTATCGAATCTCATCTAGTCTATGGTTTAGTTTACGTATATATATCTGTTGGTTTGAATTATTTGTTTTTCTGGTTAGCGTTATTTTAGAGAGATGAAATGAGGTCGCTTACCTCATATGTAACCCTCTTCCTCTTTATCTGGGCTTGGGATCGACGTTAGCCCAAAAAGGGGTCCAACCGAACTTGTATATATCTATTACATAGAATAAAAGATCATTGACATTCATTTCAATAACATGAACCTTAGCTACAAGACAACATATACACATTATTCTTTCCTACTATAATTAACCATTAATATTATCTATAAGTTATTGATAATCAATAAATTATGATTAGTTTCTTAAAATAATTACACTTGATCACAAAATTTAATCAATAATTCGAATAGAAGAACAATATTGATTTTTTTTCCTTGTTTTACAGTAAAGTACAAATAAAACTTATTGATTAGAGAATTCAATCAATATTAAGTATCATATGGTGATTAGTTTACATTATAAGATCTATCTTTATGGTTATTCATCTATATAGTGTATATGTATAATATGAATAATGTTAAAAGTGAAAAGTGTACTCATGATTGTAATCATGGTGATGATGGTGATAATAATAATCGATTGATCAGAGAAAGTTTACTCATGAATATAAAATAATATGATAGAGAAATCATCAAAACATTTTTATAATTTCAATGGTTTAGATCATCAGTTAGTTGAAGCTGGACTACAATGGAAAACCTGGAAGCGCTGGATGTTATTTATTAACACCATTGGATACCGGCTCAGTGGTCTAATGGTTAAGTGCTCACCTGCGAAACCAGTAGGTCCTGGGTTCGAATCTCGCAGGGGGCAAGGTGATGGCTACGCACTGCTGAGGAGTCCCAAACTAAGACGAAATGGCCGTTCACTGCTTCGAGGTTTCCTATGGTGATCTGGCTTCAACTGACTCATGATCTAAACTACTGAAATTACTATAATATCCACAAAACCCATCTGACATTTTTATAACTTAAAATCTTTACTAGATCCTGGAATAAAGTTACGTGTCTAATGAATGTGGTTTATTCCAGTAACTAATTAAGATTATGAATATTTCAAAATAATTCTTGTAGACTTAGTAGCTAAGTGGATAGCGCGATGGTGTTTGAAGCGAACGTTACTGCATCTGAGCCCCAGAAAAAAACATCAACAATGAGGTTCAGGTACATTCAACTAACGAGTCCCAAATAGGACGAAACGCGCGTCAAACTAGATTCCAATGCTAACCACTATTCATCTTTGCTTATAATGCTTGCGAATTAAGGCAATATGCACAGTATGCACATATGCCAGTAAGAGACTGATCAATCACAGTCCTCAATATCAATCGGAAGATTCAGGTAAAACAATACCAAGTGAATTTTACTCTTGTAGACTGTTGTAATCATCTTTGGATTTACAGTGAACATACACTCAAAAGGGTTCTTGTGAATATTTTTTAGCAAACCTAAACATAGAATACTTTTGACTGATTTGATGTATGTGGTCTAGAGGTTAAGTGATCGCGAGCGAGATAGATCAATCCGGGGTTCGAATTTTGCGGGGTGGGATCGTGGATGCGCACTGTTGAGGTGTCCCACAACATGACAAAACGGCTGTCCATAGTGGCCTAGCTTCAACTAACTCATGATCTCAACCATTGTAATTAATTATCTGCCTGCCAACCAAAGGACAAGTTTACTGAGCATCAGTTTGCACTGTTCCATTTTATCTGACAACCATGGTCATTAAGATCAAAAGATATTCATAGGTTACTAGTATTCGGTCATAAATGTATTCAAATCATTGAAGAGGTTTTTTAGACCATCAAGGAGACAATCGTGTGCTTAGGTAGTAGGGTGATCACTCACTCAATGAGGTGATTGGGATGCGTATTATGCATGCTCAACCACCGCGTATTTCAACGAGACGATCTCGTTTGGTGTAGAAATAGGTGAGAAGAAGGCTAGGGGCAGCTAGACCAAGACATATTGTTATCATTTCATAAGGTCGTTGGCTTTTGGAATAATCTATTTAAGTAAGTTTAGACTTCCTGGTTCGGGTCCAGACAATTATCGTGACCGGTGGTCGTAGACGTCAGACGAAAAAATTCTGAATCTATCAAGATGAGGTGGATTCATTCACTCCTTTCGATCCTTAGTCCCTAAGTTTTATACTTTGTTTCTTCATTGTATGCTTAATCTTCCCTACTACAAATATTGTCAATACTTTTATTTCTCTGGGATTTAACTCGATAATTTCACCATCCTATGCTAATATTATGTAGCAACTTGAACCAACGAAAATGTTTGTTAGGTCCTACCTTTCACTGACTGACGTTGGGTAACTGACTGATATTTAGGAATTAGCACAGAATATTTCTATCTGTATGATGGATTAAATTGTTTAGTGTGTTTGATAATGAATCAATCAGATTAACATCAGTCTTTATTTTGCCCGGATAATAACTCATATAGCAAATAGAGCTGTTTATTACAGTTATGGCGTAGAGTTTGCATGAGCCTACAACTTAAAGGTTTGATTCACAGAGCAGTGGAGCAACCTCAGAAGATGCAATCCCATGGTAGTCGGTGACCAATAATTGGTTCATACGCCAGTTGTTCCTTCAGGATACTGGAGCCCATGTGTACCATTGATTTGAAATCAGTGTTTTTCTAATTCCCCTAGTTGGACTCACCGTGTCCACCCACCCGGTTAAAGCACCGGACATTCACTTTCCGTCCTCTCAATTTCGTAAACAACAGTAATACCACGAGAAGGCAGTGAGTAGCTTTTCCTTGGTAGTGGCTGTACACGCGTGACCAAGTGAGAGCATTTCGAGTAGGAGAGCTGACTCTCTTCACTCTCGGCCGTACCCATGGCATTTGAGGATTGATTATAAACCTTTGTAAGAAACTATGTTGAAGAAAATTTCTCTTCACTGAAATGTCATTCTTCTCACTTGTGTTGTCAAAGGTTACCTTTATTAAGTAAAGTTCAATTTGTTTATTGAGATTTTGCTGTGTATTTTTCTTTAAAAATCTTGTGACATAGTAACTGAATTTATGTAAGTTTAGCAAACAATACTATTTTATGAAGCATTCTAACTGATGTGATAGATAAATAGATAGATGTGTGGATAGATAGATAGATAGATATACACACACATACAGGCAGAGAGAGAGAGAGCACACATTCAGATAGATTTTATCGACAAATTTTCATTTTCAGAAGGGGTTTGTGGAAATTTTAGAAACTTCACAGATTGAAATCATGAGTCAATTGAAGCTAGACCTGGAAACCTGGAAACACTGGACGGCCGTTTCGTCCTAGTATGGGACTCCTCAGCAGTGCATATCCACGATCCCGCTCACTAGTGACTGACTTCAAGAGATACTCCTGGAGTTCTAGTGAGAAGCCGTTACTAGTGGAGTTCAACCTGTCTGTTGTGAGATAACAACTCACTGAAGACAATGGTGTACGGTGGCGCAACTTCGTGGATTGGTTGAAGTTAGACATTAACACCGTTGGATGCCAGATCAGTGGTCTGGTTGGTTAAGCGCCTGGGTTCGAATCTTGCCAGGCAGAAACGTGGATGCGTACTGCTGAGGAGTCCCATACTAAGTTGAAACGGCCGTCCAGTACTTCCCAGTTTTCTATAGTGGTCTAGCTTCAATTGACTCATGATTTCAATCTGTGAAATTTTCATTTCCCAGATCAAGATCTAAAAAACAAAAGTGATTGTGTGTACATCGTTTCTTTGCTTTATTTATTTCATTTCATTTCTTCTTTGTTTTTCAACTTTTTTTTTGTTTTCTAGACAGAAATAACTCTGTTTTAGAAACTGTTGGTAGAAATGTATTAATTATCATCCCATTAACAACTGCTCTTAAAAACCCTACACTATGGAAAAAATGTAGGTAGATACTTGAAACAAAGAAAAACACAAGTAGAATAGATTAGAAGTGGATAAAGAGTTTAACTTTCAGCATATTGTATTTCATGTAGTTTTCCAAGTAGTAGCCCATTGGTAGTGTATGTTTTCAATGGCGGTTTATTGTTCTTTTAACCAACCTAAACCTTTGTGTTTATACCCTTTTAATAAAATATTTATTACATGAAACAGTAATTGTCATTTACCAACAGTATGACTGTTTAATGAATATTAACATACCCCCCCGGGGGGGCTACAACCGTTCCCAAGCCCGGATAAAGGGACAGTGTTGGACATGGGGTTAGCGACCCTATCCCGTAGAAAACTAACTCGCTAAGAAGAAAACGCTAACCATTAAAATAATATTAAATGATACTTAGCAGTAAATAATTGACTGGCACATGTTATCCGTTAGTTATATAAACTATGTTAACCAAAAGATTACTGTGTTAAAGCATATTACGTGGATGGAGATAAAAATCAGTCGGTTGAATGCTGTTTAAAAAATACCAACTGCTAACCGGTCACCTTTACAATGAAAGAGTTTTTCTTCTTTTAATATCTATACCCCATACTTTTATGAATGATTGTTCCATCTATTCTTGTATCAACTCCGAGGTTTACAAACCTTAATGTTTGCATCAAATGTTAGCAGTAGAAAGGGATAATGTGTCTGTTTATAGAATTAACCTCTCCTAACTAATTGTTATAAAGCAGCATTACAAGAGAAGCTCATAATCCATAGGGTAAACTTTCATTCAGGATGGTTGATAGTATAACTTCATCAGATCTTAAACTTGTTGCATTTCTCCTAAACCTCTTCTCAGCTAGTACATAGTTCTTTCTGGGTTGGAAACTAGTACTGTCATGAAGTATCGAATACTGTTTTGTACAAATGTAAACAACTTACGTTTGTGGTGACATTTGCATGTTGTTTATTCAAAAATTACTTACTTATAACCTTCTAAATTTCCTTTATTCTTTGTCTAGTTAGTTTACCAAGGTAGTTTTCTAATTGCTGGACAACTCTGTACATTCATCCATATTCTATATGAAATCACTCTATTTTATCTGAAAAAATTTTAGCTTCAGAAGATCTCACCAGTTCTAATAACGAAAACAACAAGAGAAAAACATCTACTGCCTCAAAAGGTGGAAAGCCTAAAATTCTTTCAATACAAGAGTATGAAGCAGAATTGGATCTTTTAACCAATGAACCAAAATCCTCTGACGATACAGACACAGGGGAATGTTTTTCTGATGAAGATGATGACAATGACAAGGATGAGATCAAATCCTTTACATTACCGGTAATTACTAGTTTTGTTTTATACTACACATAAAGGTAGTATGTACGGTCGAGCTTAAAAAGAAATTGTCGACAAAATAGATAGTGGTTGGAGATAGTCAACAATAAACCATGGACCTAGGATTCGTGTTACTTAGTACTCATCAGCAAGATACACCTGTAATCTTAAGGGAACTGATGCTCCCTTACGGATTCGATTCCGTATCACCCAGCTTCACTATCAGAGATGTTACTGGATAGCTCAGTGATAACGTGTCTCACTGTGACGCTGAGTGACACGGGGTCGAATCCGTAAGGGAACATCAGTTCCCTCAAGATTACAGATACATCTTGCTGATGAGAACCAAGTAGCACGAATCCTAGGTCCAAGGTTTACTTTCAACTACTTCCAACATAGTGCACGCAATGTCGATTCACCTAGATTAGTGGCTACATTTCAACTTCGTTGATAGGATTCGATATGCACCAAGAATGAGCTTACATACATGACATTGATCACCACCTAGTGATCAATCAATTGTAAATATTAACAAATTTTATTAGCTTAGTAGTCAACCTAAACCAAAGCATAATCGGTAGCTTGAACAGCTCATGAAGATTTTTCAATTTTTAGCCGACATCATGGACTAAATTTAATCTGAAGGCAGAGAAAATCAGTAATGCTCGATCATTATCTCGACTTTACTGAAATCGAAACTGTAAACAAATATCTTCCAAATTGGCAGTTTTAAGGTATCGTTAAATCCCCCAAACCTAGAGGTTATACTTTCAATCCCTAGGAAAATTGTGGGTGTATACTAGTGAAGAGTTTCATATTAAGGCGAAATAGTAATTAAATTCTTGCTACATACATTTAGTTCCCTTTATTATGTTGAATAGAGCACTTTTCATTTATCTTCGGTTATTTTCTTGCAGCAAGTGTGTAATCTACAAATGTCACTCACTAAGAAACCCGGTCCTGAGTTCTATCTCTAGTGAAGTCGTGAATAAGTACTTGAAAGCGATTCCGTACTAAAAAGAAAGAGCTATCAGGTCCTTCCTAGTTTCTTTTAGAAAGTAACATCAGGCATCAAAGTTATCTATGAGGTGTGTGCGATACCAACAAATACTCATTACAGTATTTCTACGGTATCACTAGCTATTAAATGTAGCTTAACAATGAAATATTTTTCCAAACTAAAGTAACTTCGTTTCAATGGATAAATAGAGAGATATGTGATATAAATACTTGATGGGATGTTTCCATTATATTCCCTTCAAAGTGGAAGAGATAAGAATCTTAGAAAACAATATTACAGAACAATCCATTTGAGACTATGAATATGAATTTTCCTTAATTCATTTAAAGAAATAAAATTGTCCGCATACTGAACTTACTTACTTACTTACTTACTCCTGTTACTCCCAATAGAGCATAGGCCGCCGACCAGCATTCGACATCCCACTCTGTCCTGGGCCGTATACTGAACTAATAGACTGATTTGTTTTCACACCTTGTAGAATTCAAGCAGACTGCAATTATCTGTCCATTATAATGATGCAGAACAAGAAATGCATGTGAATGTTATACGTGCAAATAATGTACCTGGCAGAGAAGCTGGCGGACCCTCAGCTTATCAAGTATGTCAAAGTGATTCTATGATCATTTTTGTCGTATCTATAGATTCATTACTATTAATATAATCAAACCCCCAACTGAATTGTTATATTGTGAGATGGTACAGATCATACGTTTTCAAGAGCATGTAACTTTACGTTAAACGTTCACCTACTTAATAGTAGTATAATGTTTCTATTCAAACACTATTTAAAAGTTAGCCGGCGTGAAAACATCACTGAAATTTCATTAGGGTAAATATTTTGGATAAAAAATTCTTTATTAAATTAGGGTACTACAATGAACAGTTAAGTGTCCGTAAGTCAGTTACTTACAACATTAGACCAGGCACATATATACATCTGTCGAAGTTGCCATACTCCGTTAGCACAACAAGATGAACACTGGATTCATAGAAGTAGTTGATTCAATGGTGGTAATATATAAAAGAAAGATTACATATTATTATATAGTACACGATTATTTTTCTGGTAAGCGTTTTTTTAGCGAGTTAGTTTTCTACGGGATGGGGACGCTAACCCCATGCCCAACCCTCCTCCTTTACCCGGGCTTGGGACCGGCAGTAACCCTATAAGGGCTGTCTTTGCAAGATACTCAACATCCATTGGCCGGATACCATCAGCAATAGCCTTCTGTGGGAGAGAACAAACCAACTTCCAGCTGAAAAAGAAATTAGGAAAAGACGATGGAAATGGATAGGACATTCATTACGCAAATCGTCAAACTGCATCACAAGGCAAGCCCTAACTCGGAATCCTGAATGAAAGTGGAAAAGAGGAAGGCCGAAGAACACATTAGGTCGGGAAATAGAAGCAGATATGAAAAGGATGAATAACAACTGGAAGGAGCTAGGAAGGATTGCCCAAGACAGGGTTGGACAAAGAGTGGTGGTGGTCCGCCTATGCTCCTTCACGAGGAGTAACAGGCGTAAGTAAGTAAGTAATATAGTACAGGAAGAGAAAGTTAGTTCATAGAAAGAAAGATATGAAGCCAGTTTAATCTTTTAGTTTACGGTAAGATAGAGAGTATATACACAGACGCCATTGTGATCGATTCTCAACCATGTCAACAAGTCTCCAACTATTGGTTACGATAGTCATGCGGACAACAACCAAGTAGTCTGCATCTACCACCAACGCTCAGACTAGAAGTTAGTGACTTCAAGCACTGACGCCACGTTTTGGTTTGACCGCCTCTAACTTTCTTCCAACCATCTCCAACACTAATTAGCATTGCGCGTCGTGGTAATCGGTATTCAGGTATACGCAACACGTGGCCCAACAATCTCAGTCGATAAAGATTCACAACCTCATCAACTGACTTACCATCATCATTCCCTAATACCCTGCGTCTGACCTCACTATTACTTACCCGGTGATCCCAGCAGATGCGAGCAATATTTCTAAGGCATCTGTGGTTAAATACTAGTAACGAGTATCTTCTACTCTTAATGGCGACGTTTCGTAGTCCTAAAATAGAGCGGAACGAACTGCCGCGCAGTATACTCATCCCTTAATTGATAGATGGATAATTGCACATTAAATTGATAAGCTTGTTTGATCTAGCATAAGTGGATTACATCGTTTGTCAGAAATAAGTTGTGTTTTTTTCATCATTTAGACGTAAATCTATTCGTTTGTTGTATCAATTGATGTAAAATTGCTAGAATCTATTAGAAATTCCCATAAGACTACTATGACGTAATGAAGTACCGTTTTAAAAAATGCGTAAACGCCCTATTTACATGTCACTCTTGAATGCATAAATTTTCTACCACAAAGTGTGTTAAGTAATTTGTAGATTCCTTGGAAAATGTTTCTCATTGGAATACGACAGTGAATTTCAATACTGGAACCCAAGATGTATCCATCTGATGATTCCCAAATAGAATAAAACACATATCCTACATTAAATTACTAACTGAACTTCATATATACTGCCTAGAAGGTGTGAATGTTTTTCTGAATACTTATGTTGCTAAACAAGTTAAATAGTTTTCTCAATATAAACAAATAAGAAATTTCACTGATTGAAATCCTGAATCAATTGTAGCTAGACTACCATGGAAAACCTGGAAGCACTGGACGGCCGTTTTGTCCTAGTATGGGACTGTTAGGTCCTGGGTTCAAATCTTTCAAGGATCGTGGATACGCACTGCTGCGGTGTCCCACAATAGGACGAAACAGCCGTCCAGTGCTTCCAGGTTTTCCATGGTAGTCTAGCTACAATTGATTCAGGATTTCAACCAGTGAAATTTCTAAAAAATCTCCACAAAACCCCTTCTGAAGATAAGAATTTAATTAAAAGCTCCTTAACTTGACTTATTGTCTAAAGTAAAACTGGTTTCTAATGAACATATTGGGGACGTTGGATCCCGAGAACTTACTTGAGAAAGGACCTAATTTTGTAATTTTATTTAGAAAATTTGAATTTCTTTGTTTTCGCACCAAAGGTGCTCTTGTCACCTTCATGTCGTATTTCCCACTGGGAAATATCTTAAATGCTATTGGTTCGTTGCGTCTTTTAGTATGCTATTCGGTAACTTTCCCCAAGGACGGTTTTGTACTGTATATATACGTTTTGGATTGTGTTTGTTGTGATCGCTCGTTTCTGGCTGTTTTGCAGAATATACTTCCCCATTCCGAGCTAGGTCTTCTCCCTCTAGTTAGTGGGGCTGGGAAGCATCAAACAGCCAGCTTACTGGTCTTTGATCACCGAGTCTTGTTTCTCGTTGGCAGATTAAGTGAACTCATGATAACTTCGAACCTAGCAGAAGAGAATTTTATTTGTTATTTCCTTAACATAATACTTTCATTTCTTTTTTTTCTTTTTCTTTAAAAAACAACAAACAAATCATAAAAGATTAACTTATCTATGAAACCAGATAATAAACAATATTGGCAAAGTAAAATACGTACAGCACCAAATCCAGAATACTTAGAAGAATGGAAATTCCAAATCCCTCTTGGTATGTTTATTGTTTGTTTGGTTGGTTTTTAGTCAAATCCGAGTTAATTAGTCGAAAATAGTATGTTTCAATGTTAAAAAGTTGGGATTAAATAAAAGCAATGTGATGGAGAAGATTTGTAGCTCAAGAGTTTTGTTCTCTGAGTTGGATGGTTTGATTATGGAGCTTTCATCGTTCTTTTGAACGACATGATCAGCACAAACTTCAGATAGAAGTGAAGTGTTCAAATATATTTGTAGATATCTCCATGCGTAGAGAAATGAGATTTTCTGACGTTTCGTAACTCAGTGTAAGCCACTTCTTCAGAGCAAATAAATAACCAGTTTGGGCACTCGGACAGTAGCTCAGCCCATACACAAAATCAATAACTTCGATTATCTATCCAAGCTACTATGTCACATTTCACACCATTATCTTACCTACGAATTAAACTCTATACTTTCTCACCATAAAGGTCACACATTTTTTTATCCCTAACCTTGCACACATGCAAATAAACGCACACAAATTGACATGCATGTCGCTTATGAATCATGTTGACCGAAATGACATGATATTGATTTATTCAAATCGGTTTTTTGATTGATCTCACCTAATATTCTTGTTTTGTTCCTTTGTACAATTTGAACTTGGATTAATTTTGGTTTGGTTATTTGTTCATTCTCTGATGAAGTGGCCTACACTAAGTGACGAAACGCCAGAAAATTCAATTTTTTCTACTCATTGGGATATTACAAAAGTATATTATTTTGATTAATAACAATCTACTCAACGGTCAATTTATTTGAAATTATCAAATTAAACCTTAGTAATGATACCTATTAACTTGGGATTATTTGGATGATAATTATATATCTGATGTTGAATAATCGATCTGCCAAACATCTATATGATTACAAAAAATGTTTTTAGAAAAAATAAACGAAAACTTCAATTAGATGTATAGTAAAAATGAAACATGCTAAATCCTTTCAACTTGGGATTATTTTTCCGTTATACGTTTATCGGTTGTCGAACAATGTTTTGTTCACTCTATTTGTTCTGAAGGAGTCCTTCTGACTTACTTACTAACGCCTGTTACCTCCAATGGAACATAGGCCGCCGACCAGCATTCTCTAACACGCTCTATCTTAGGCCTTACTTTCTAGTTCTATGCCATTCTTGTCTGCTCTTCTCATGTCTGTCTCCATTTCTTGAAGTAATGCGTTCTTTGGTCTTCCTCTTTTCCTTTGTTTAGCCTTGAGCATTCCAAGTGAGGGTGAGGGATTGCCTTGTGACACAGTTGAGTGCTTTCCTCAGTGTGTGTCCTATACCACTTCCAATGCCTCTTTTCTTGATTTCTTCCTCCGCTAGAATCTGGTTTGTTGTTGCTGATAGCGTCCGGCCAACAGATCCGAAGTATTTTGCATAGACAACTGTTAATAAACACTTGTATGTTCTGGATGATGGCTTTCATAGTTCTCCAAGTTTCCGCCCCATACAGTAAGACTGTCTTGACATTTGTATTGAAAATTGTGACTTTGGTGTTGGTTGTCAATTGTTTTGAGTTCCAGATGTTCTTCATCTGTAGGTATGATGCTCTTGCTTTTCCGATATGCGCTTTCACATCTGCATCAGATCCACCTGAATGCTGTAATATCTACTACACCGTTCTAGAAAGAGATTACTCACAAGTTGAAAATAGTCTTCAGTTTATATCACTTTGTATTGCAATTCAATGTTAAATTGAACAATCTCATTGATTATATGGCCCAAAATGTCAACTTAAGACTGTATGTAAACTGACTGAACCTAACTCAGTGTTAAACTTTATTCATAAACTTCAGCTTTACAAGTAATACTTTAAATAATCCAACTTTAACGATGAATTTTTCTCTGAGAAATTCTATTTATTTAAACAGATATTACTATTAGGCCTGAAGGCCCGGGTTCGAATCCCGCGAGCGGGATCGTGGATGGGCATCGCTGAGGAGTCCCACAATAGGACGAAACGGCCTTCCAGTGCTTCCAGGTTTCTAAAGGTGGTATAACATCAATCGGTTCATCATTTTAATCAAAAAGCTGTTCTTATTCGTTTTAAAGATGGGTTTCAAATATTTCTTGATAAATGAAGAATTCATTTAATTCATCATCAAGTGGCTATAATCATGTTTTACAGCTTAATTCAAGGATAATAGCAAACATGTTTTGTTCTACTTCCGATATATATTTTTCTCTATTTAGTCAAATCACAGTGACTTTGTAGAGAAAAATAATGCTAAAGCATTTTAGTTTGAGATATGTTCAAATTTTAGCTCAGTGATACCTCCAATGCTCTTTTTTACCTCAACATTATCTTATCATATTGTTCTATTGCACTTCAAAAGTCATTCATTGCGGCTAGTAACAAATATGTGAGGACGGTCGAGCGGTCCAAGCCGAAGTAATCAGGACACAATCCACTCAGTGGGCGTGTGTTCGAATCCTACACCTGACACTACAATTTGCCCGCAAATGCCCTGGTACAGAACAGAGTGGAGAGATTCAGCTCTCCCTCTCGAAATACTCTTACATGGCCACGAACATTTAACCACTGCAAGGGAATTCCTGCTCACCGTCTTCTCGCTGCATTACTGATGTTTACGAAATTGAGAGGATGAAAAGAGAATGTCCGGTGCATCAACCGGGTTGGTGAACACGGAAAGTCCACTTAGGTGATTTGGGAAACCCTGATTCCAAACCAATGGTAAACATGGGTTCCAGTATCCTGAAGGAAAAATGGTGTTTGAACCAATTGTTGATCACCGGTTAGCATGGGACTGCATCTCCTGACGTTAACCCACTGCCTTGTGAATCAGACCTTTAGGTTAAAGGCATTGAGTATGGCATTCCAAGAAAACCATCTACTTCGGTTTGGTCACCTATGCAGTATCACAGCCCACATAAAAATCATGTGACTTCTGTGGCGCATATGTATTCGCTACCCCTTTATAGCAATATTTATGTGCTCAAATAAATAAATTAACTAAATATGTTTATCTTTGATTTTATATTTCACAATCAGTGCAGGAACTAACTTAATTGACAATGAATTCTCATTTCCACTATCTTAATGTTGACTTGATATTTTCTTTCCACTCAAATTATCCATCCTAATGTCTTAATGATCAGTGAAACTACTTCAAAAAATCTACTTACAACCTGTTTTATAGAGAAGCCTTTCTCCTCAACCTCTTTACAGAAAGTCACTCTGAATTTTAGATGTATATTAGTCTAGTGATTATATTTCTGTCTAGTCATGCTGTATATTACTCCTTATATGATATTTGTATTGAAAGAGTCACAGTGATAGGTGCATGGAACTGTTTTCTCTAATTCTAAACTGGCTTTTTTTTAATGTTTCAAATTCTTCTGGTATTTACCTTCTATACATTTATTGTTTGACTTATTGTCAAGTTACTATACACAAATCTACGCTTATTTGTTGTATCGTTGGATTTTTCGGAAATGAAGAATATCTGTGTGGAGAAGCTTTTCTACCATTTGAAAATTTAAATTTAAATATTGAAAATATTCTCACAGTAAATTTTCAACCAATACATGTTCTACCGGTTCCACATGATTTGCAATTAACAAAGGTAATTGACGGTAATTTGTTTTGGTAAATTAGTCAACCTACTTATTTTTAATTAAGTAGTAGAAATTTATTAAAAGAATAATCATGAACAACAGAGTTGACCCATATCATTCTGTGCCTTTCATTTGAACATTCAGATTTCAATTTTCATCTACTTCACTAGGCTTGATAAGACTATTATATATTAATGTCTAACTTTAACCAATCCATGCTATATTGAAGGTGTATTTTAGAGAGTTTAACATAGTTTGTGAGAACTCATTTGTATAAATTGATATTAAGTCTTGTTAGAAGATTGTACGTTATTAAGGCATGGACCCAAGATACTTTACTCTGATAGTCAAACTACATTTAAAATATTGACCCCGTCATGCATTTAATTTATATATAATTAAGCAATACTTGTAGAAATTATTAACATAGTAATTTAATAATGATAATCACTAGTTGAATTACCAGTTGAAATACTGAAAATTCCTGGTTCATTAAGCAACTATAGGGGAATCTAATTATGTTTGGGATCGTCTTCAGAACACCGTTTAACCATGATAACTAAAGCACAAACCATATGAAAATAATGTTTTTGTTTACATACCTATGAATTATGTTTTTATGAAGATAACCAAGTGTTCAATAGACATTCATGACTAAAATAAACCGAAAGTACTGGACGAAGTTCATCATTTCTCAAAATTAATACTATGAAAAGGAATATTTCATATTTATAAAGAGTTTGTGCAAATCATTTATTGACTAGAGTTTAAGAAGAGGATCGTCTATATTTCCATGGTAACTACAGTTTCTAAATTAGTTATTTTAGAATTCTTAGATAGATAAGCGGATCATGGATGTTCAGTGTAAATCAGTTAACATTGGATTATGTTTCACAATACGGTGAGTAGGTTCTTTTCTGTGTGTTATTGCTGTGAGATGGCAGGTTTTCGAAAAAAACTGCTCAAAGTATTATGTTTTATGATATGTGAATTGTAACTGGGACTGGAGTTCAGCAAATGCATTTTCTCCTACTTATGACTTGTCAGCTTGATATTCCTGAATCTCAGTGTTGATGTTCACAGTGGAACTTGAACTCAGTTTTTTTTAGCCTCCTATATATTGTGTAATTTTACCTTCTTGCACTTTCGTTTTGCACGCTTTTACTGGACACCTAGAACAAACTGCTCGATTTTCAATTTATTTAGACATTTCCTTTTTTTAGAGAATTTCCATATGTTTAGATGAACAGCCCCATTGAGTTGACAGTGACATCTATACAATCGTTTCAGTAAAATCTACCACAACAAAAGTGTGGGCGTTTCGTTGTAAATTTTGCAAAAAAATTAGATTCGTTAGATCTCCACTTCTTGATCCTCTGAAAAAGGCTTTCTCAAAACAATTTGTCAATAGATCTTCATTCTCAACGAATAATGATAAATCCATTGAATTATCAGATGACATTATGAACATCTGAAAGAGGCAAAAAAAAATCTAATGCTACCAACTAGCGGATCTGAGAGAAAACGTTTCATTTATTGTTGAAGGTTTGCCGGTTTCTCAAGTCTATCCCATATAAATTGGATCAGATAGAAGTAGTGACCTTATTGTACCTAATTGTCGAAATTCTGATAACTCTGATTTTTCGTAATTAGTCATGATAGTTAACGGATGTAAATCATGATGGAGCTCGTTTAATTGTTTGAAACAACGCTATAAAAATCCGTTCTTTTGTCATTCATTAAAATATAAACCAATGGAATAATCGTGCTGAATTTCATTGCATGACTTGTGTAAATTTGAGCAAACAAAGATGGCAACAAAACATTACAGTGCATCTCAATGAAATCTGAGAACTATATATTAAATCGTTAATTTGCAAAATGTCCATCACTTCTCTCAAAATGCCTCACACATTTTCATACAAATTGCATTCTATTATCGCTCTTATTTTCTTGATCTTCCCTCATCTTCTGCTGCCAAACATTACATTCCTGAGTCGCATAATATACTACTTATATCAATATAAGTAGCACGCACCACAGTATGAGCTAAATTATTTTTCCAATTTAAATCACAGCTAGAAGATAAACTGATACAAAATAAGACCAACTGGTAGATATTGCAGTTACAGTTTGACGTATTATTTCTGCTGATGAAGTTGTTCAATCTTATAATTTGTTATCTACCTTGATTTTACATGAAAGATGGTTATGTTCCGTTATCTGTTATAATAACAGCTTCATAGGTCTATATGACAGTGTGATCTTAACCGTCGACAAGATTCTACACAACTCCAGATCTTCTCGTTATTCATCATTCTCTCTTTTCTCTAAAGATTAATTCATTTTACCACTAAAACATCAATGGCTTTGTTACTTATTACCTAAATTTGTCCTAGTTAATCATAACGAATTATAACTAAGAATGTAGTTCATTGTCATTATGCATCATTGTATTATTATGAACTTTAATCCGATAATCTATTTTATAGAAAATGGATACTGATTTATCTTATGAACCATCATAACTTCATTATATTGTGATTTAGTTTAATAAGTTTATTTTTCACTTGGATCTGAATTCAATAAACAAACACTTAGTTACTAATGTGTATCATATTGGATACTCGTTATTGGTTCTATGATATTTATTTAGAGTTATTATTTGACTGTATTGTTGAAGTAACGTTTTAATACTCCCTCTCTTATTGATATGAGTTCCTTTGAACAACAAGTTTCTATATGCATAAGATAGGATACATGTCCGTGATTCTGTAGAGCATCCGTTTTTATCCATATTCAATATGTATGATATATCGTATATCTTCCTCATGACACAATTCCATGAAATCACTGATAGGTGGACTAAGTGAGCCATGTTGGTAGGTGTAGACTAACTGGTTGGGATCCATGAGATGACAGCAACCGATGGTTAGAGACCCTGAATGACATGGCTCAAAATCGTTCGCAATGGCACAGGTACATTCACTCTTTATGTTCTCCCAAATTTTAATCTTCTAAATTCTTCATGTTCCTTCTTTTCTCTCTTTCCCAATTTACTTCACTGGATTATATTTCTTGAATGACATCTTCAAACCCTAATCTTTCCGATTACTGCTTATACTTTTACTACCTCTACCACCATGGGATTCGAATCGACAACTGCATCTCTGTGCTAAGGTGGTGTGGCAACTTGAACTGATGTACGTACGTACGAAGTTCTACGTTGTTACTGACTGACTGACTGACTGACACCTATTCCTATTCATTTAAATGATGAATGCTACATAAGAGGGTATAATTTTCATTGAGGATTTTTAGTTTAAGCTCTAACTTCTTACTTAATTTGGTTCTTTCATTTAGCAATTTAGAATGAGCTACTTTTATGTGTTCATAAAAGGCATATATAGATAACTTTAACTGACTCAAATAAAATCCCAAGTAAAAATCACACTTGTATATGTACAATTAATTCAGTAGAGGAATATAAAAGCGCTCCATAATGCAAGATGCTTCAGTTTTTCGATAATGCAATAAGATGATTATCAGAACTATCTGATGATCGATTAGCGCGATGCATTTCGAACAATCTGATCACACATTATAAATTTGTTAAGAACATTTAAATATAAAGAAATAAATGGTCAATTAGACAGGTTAAAGGTAAGCCGTAACAAACAAGAATATAGTACACAGAGTGTTAACCACTCTGGATAGTAAATCAATATTACTAAGATAGGTTAAAGGCAAGAACACCTTGTTTTTGAACACATAAAAGAGGTTTCAGTTCCCCTATACCCAAGGCTTTAATAAACCTTGGTATACGTCCTTGAAGACTTTTGTCAAACACTACAAATGTTGACTTTATATCAACCTTATAACCAGTCTCAATCAAATGTTTCGCTATAGAGGAAGATGTCTGTTTATCCTGTGATCTTATTTGACCACTGGGATTCATCTGATTCTGCAACCATTTTGGTATATGTTCACCCACTGTTAATTGCTTAATTCACTTTTTATTGAATATTAAATAAGGGATGGTTATCCTCATATACATGTATCCATATTAAAGAATACTAATTCGTTTAAAGAATATGAAGCTATTTGTAATGGTGTGTAAGTCCTCGTTGTTGAAATCCACGATTATAACTGTTAAGTATTTGTGTCTGGGATGCACTGATCAGTTGGATTCCTGAATTTTAGTAATAAAAATTTACAAACCATTACGAGTTATTACATTTCATTAAATGTAAACATTCTTAACCACTGAATCCTAAAATGTAAATTTAACTAATCTTTTACGAGGATTCAAAAAAGGGTTCTGTTGTGTCTTTAAGGCCGGCTAATTATCATGTAATTTATTGATCAATCGAAATACTACTTATTCACAATTGTACTATGCTAAATCAATGACGTTCGACTGGTCTGATCAGCTTAACAGTCCTTATTGGCCTTTTGTCTTCCTAACCCTGTTAGTTGAGTCCAGAACACCATGAATAGATTCCACTGTGTGAATCATATATTTCAAACATACTTGATTTATATACCAGCTAAACAGATCATATCACACCATAGAATAGGAAATAACATTTATACAAGATCAAGCCAAAAAGTGGTTGTGAATGTGGGAGACTGTAATCAATAAACTGAGTATAATTTAGGAATAGTTAAATCGTATAACAGTAGTCGATAGGCCAAAATGAAACTTATAATAAAGGAGAATATAGATATACATAATCTAGTTACTGAATAGTTATACAAGAAGAATATATATACAGAATATTAGTCCATTCATAGTTGGCAGAAGTTACTCGTAATGTAATCTTCACTAGGATATAACAGGTTCAATATGATGACTGTTTAACAAACTGTTGTGAATGATCTTAATAATTACAAGAGATAAGTAATGACAACAATAAAGTTAGTCTTAACTTATTATTTTGATTTTCATCCGGTTTTATCATCTTCTATTACCATTGGAAACTAATTTTTCCATACTTTCAAGAAAGATATTCTTTCAACAGTTGAGATCATGAGTCAATTGAAGCTAAACCACCATATTCTTGATTAGTTGAAATAGTAATCAACCTTTTGACATGTGAATTTAAATTTGATGATTTCGTCGAACTGGTCTAGTAAACAAACGTTAATTTGGATCAATAATTCCCCTTATGAGTAAGATTATTATTTTTTAACCATCTGCTCACTAGTGACTCACTTCAACAGATATTCCTGGAGTTGTAGTTATAAGCCGTTACCAGTGGAGTTCAACCAGGTCTATTGTGAGAAATCAATTCACTGAAGACAATGGTGTACGGTGGTGCAACTTCGTGGATTGGTTGAAGTTAGACATTAACACCGTTGGATGCCGGCTCAGTGGTCTGGTTGGTTAAGCGCCTGGCGTGAGACTGGTAGGTCCTGGGTTCGAACATAGCGGGAGACGCGATTGTGGATGCTCACTGCTGAAGAGTCCCGTTCTAGGACGATTTGGCCGTCCAGTGCTTCCAAGTTTTCAGTAGTGGTCTAGCTTCAATTGACTCATGATTTCAATCAAAGAAATATTCTTTAATTATCTATTTGCAGTTTAGTTCATACAAAATTTATCAATCAGTTTGAGCATTTAACTTGATTCTTGTTACCATTCGAAGTCAACTTTAACCATGAACTAAAATCAAAGAGATAACTATGAAAGCTGAAGAATCAATAGACATCTGTTTCTTCGGCGAGATCATAATTTATGGACGAGCCAATCAGATTTAAGATAGCAGATCTTGAGTTTTGGCACGAAATTCATCCACTCATTAAGCTACATACCATTTTAGCTTTATAGCTGATGTCATTTCGTGATGAAAACATGAAATCTAATTCCTAACCCTAACGTTCAACTGTAAATTCTAATCCTAATCCCTCACACTAATATATCACTCTCATTTCACCCTAGTAAGTAGGCAGATAATCCATGGTCATTTTAGTGTTACTCAATGGACGTCCATAAATTATAGTCTCATCGCACTGAGTTTGAATTCACTAGTCCATAACGATAATTCGAATCTGTTGCCATACTGTAACTCAAAGTCATCACCGAACACTGCCCCAAATGATTTATCCAAACTTTTCATTGAAAACAATTCATACCATTTTTTTTTTTAAAACTAACAGACAGAAGTTGAAACAGACGATAAAAGTAAAATTGCAACGTCAAAATTAACCGATCAAGATCGACCATCAATTTGTCCACAGAATGAAAATGCAATCATTTTCAATACACGATTATCTAAAGTTTTACTTATGCTACGATTAAGTCAAAATACTGGACGATTTGAATGTTGTATTCAACAAATTAATCTTATTGGTATACGAATAAGTAAAATACCAAAACGAAGTAAGTGATAGAAAAATATTTACTTTATAATAAGTTTTCTTTTATCTAATGAAATAATTGGAGGCATTCAAAAGGAATACTTTGATTGAGATCATGAATTGAGTAATCTTAGACCACCATTGACGATAACCTTGAAGCACTGGAAGGCTATTTTGTCCTGTTGTGCGACTCCTCAGCGGTGAGCATCCGTGACCACGCTGACAGCATTCGAACCCAGGGCCTTCAATCTCGTGCGCGAACGCTTAACCTCTAGACCACTGAGTCGGCATCCGACGGCGCTAATGTCGTGGATCGTGGATGCACACTGCTGAGGAGTCCCACAATAGGACAAAACGGCTGTCCAGTGCTTTCAGGTTGTAAATGAAGGTCTGACATCAATAACTTCATGATCTCAATCAAAAACTTAATAATCTCCACAGCCCTATTTCTGAGGAATACTTTGAGATAGGTTTTATCTTAACAGTGATTGGTTGGTAAAGCGTATCTATAATCTCATACTGTATTAAAATTGAAACTGGTTTACCTAGTATCATGGATTTCTTGCTGATTGTCTCCATGATCCAGCTATGGAATGTAGCGTACATAATTTCAAGTCATTTAGACAAGTGATTATTTTGTAACTTACTTCATAATATTTAACCAGTACCAACCAGAACATAAATTTTTCGGTCTTTTCTAGGAAACTTTAAAGTTTAATATTGATTTGCTTATTTCGAAATTTCAGCAAAACGTAAAACTTAAAAACTAAATTGAAAACCAAATCAAATTCTATTCTATAATAAGTGGGTAAATAGAAGATCGATTTAGTACTAAACATAATTAAGATCCAACTTTAATAGAGGTAAGTATACTGATGAAAATTATTTTCAATGAAACCGCGAACTGATTAGATTTAGATAACCATTGAGAACTTGGAATTACTGGATCGTCGTTTCATCCTCAGAAGAGCGTATACGCGACATCGTAAGCAGAAAATCCAACCGAAGACCTTCGGCCTCGCGTACGAATGCTTGACCTCTTGGACGAAGTGACCATCTAGTGAATCAGGTTTCCAATGGTCACCCCGGTCGGTTAACGATTCCAATGAAATTCGACAATTTTCATAATCGTATACTAAAAATTTGGACAGTGTAATAAGAAGACAAAGATTATCAGAATTATGTGATACATATATTAGTGCAATGCATTTCGTACCATTTGATCACCCATATACGTGTTAAGAACATTTATACGTAAAAATAAATCAAGCCCTCCCCCTCCAGCCAAACAAGTTGGTGAGGCCTATTAGGCCCTTCTGGAGAGAAACAGGCCACATCAAAGCACGGCACAACTACCAGGGCTAGAATAGTTGTTTCTGCAATCCTTTGGAGTTTGCCCAATGACGAGCAACTCCATATGATACATGCACCACTTTCGAAAAAACATTTTCGTCGTTTTTCATTCCAAATGTAATTGTGCTATGTTTCTCCATGGGTTTCGTAATCGATTGGTGGGTATCGGTAAGAGTGGGTGATTAACCTGATCTCCACCACCCGGGTTACCGCTCACGTTAGTTCATGAGTCATTCGTCCCACTACCCAGGAGGCACGACGCGGACGTGTGAGTCGGGTGCATACTAAAGTTTATTGAAGTCTTGGTCATACAAAAATTCAAACCTCCTTCATGTATTCAGATACAGTTTGTTCTGCTCTAAAACCTACACTGGTTATATCAGTTTATTATTCAGTGTGATGAGTTGCACATTGTTTTCTTTATTATCTTTGTCTCCTCTTACCCTCCATTTCTAGTCTAGTTGACCATTTATTTCTTTATATATAAATGATCTTAACAAGTATATAATGTGTGATCAGATTGTTCGAAATGTATTTCGCTAATCTATCATCATGTAGTTCTGATAATCTTCCTCTTCTTATCACACCATCCAGACTTAACAAAGGGTCTAATTTCATTCAATTTTCTATGACAAAAAATTATTTCACTTATCCGTTCTTGTTAAGAACAGTCATACAGTTAAAGCATCTCAGTTTATCTATGACAGTCTAGTTGACACGTAGAGTTGAAGACTTTAATAAACCAGCTTTAAATTCAATTAAATGGTTTGAATTTTTTCTGGTAAGCGTTTTTCTAGCGAGTTAGTTTTCTACGGGATGGGGTCGCTAACCACATGCCCAAATCTTCTCCTTTATCCGGGCTTGGGACCGGTAATAGCCAGGGAGGGGCTTTAGGCGGAGAACATCTGGGACTCAAAACAACTGTCAACCAACACCGAATTCAGAATTTTCAATACAAATATCAAAAGAGTTTTATCGTATGGATAGGAAACCTGGAGAACTATGGAAGCACTAATCCAGAAGATACAAGTGTTTGTTAACAGTTGTCTACGCAAAATACCTCGGATTCGTTGGTCAGACACTATCAGCAACAACTCACTGTGAGAGAGAAAATAAACCAGATTCCAGTGAAGGAAGGAATCAGGAAGAATCGCTGGAAGTGGATAGGACATACATTGAGGAAAGGACCCAACTGCATCACAAAACACGTTTTCACTTACAATCCTCACAGTTAAATAAAAAAGAAGAGGGTTGAAGAATGCTGGTTGACGGTCTATGATCCACTGGGAGTAACAAGTGTAGGCAAGTAAGTAAGTAAGTAAACCACATTAAAAGCTTAAAAACTGTATGACTTGCTCAATTGTTTTCTTTAAGTTAATAATAAAAAAATTATAGGCATCAAAGATAGTTATTTCAACTACTTAAATATTCTTTCTTTTATTAGGTATCTATGTGAAATTATTTATTAGAACAGAAGAAGATGGTTTAATCAATAAAGCGCATAGTGCATCTCATCAACAACAATCTACAATACACATGAATGAAACATTTGCATTTTATATAAAACCATATCAAATAGATCGAATCACTGTAGAATTTTCATTATTCAAAAGGAAGCCATTCAATAAACGAATTATAATTGGAACGTGCAAAATAGGTAAGTTTTTACATAAAAATACCAAGTTCCTATGGGAATGAGGGTTAGATAAGTGTTTTTACTTAGTATTTCTTGGCTTTATTAAACGCTTAACACAACGTTGATGGGTTGATTGTTTCATTGTATCAGATTCTGATACGGGTCAACAAGCTTCCTATTCACGAGTAAGAAGACTGAGGTAGAGGAGGAGGAGGAGGAGGAGGAGGGGGAAGCATTTTGTTAGCTGAGAAATGATTATAAACTCATATATATATATATATATATGTTCACTGTAAGCCACAAGTGGGCCATCTATATTGCAACTATGCAAATATTACAGTACACCCTTCTAATTTTAAATTTGCTGAAAGGTACAGTGATATGATCAAAATCAACTAAATGATATTTGCACTCAATTGGCCAAGATTTGGTTCCCTTACCATGCCATACAAATATATATTATTTACTTACTTACTTAATTAGGCCTGCTACACTTAATGGAGCATAGGCCGTCGACCAACATCCTCCAACTCACTCTGTCCTGGGCCTTCTTTTCTAGTCCCATCCAATTCTTGTTCATTTCTCTCATGTCTATCTCCATTTCTCGGCATAATGTGTTCTTTGGTCTTCCTCTTCTCCTTTGGCCTTCTGAATTTCATGTGAGGGCTTGCCTTGTGACGCAGTTGGGTGCTTTCCTCAATGTGTGTCCTATCCACTTACAGCGCCTCTTCCTTATTTCTTCCTCCGCTGGGACCTGGTATGTTCTTTCCCACAGTTGGTTGCTGCTAATAGTGTCTGACCAACGAATCTGAAGTATTTTGCGTAGACAACTGTTAATAAACACCTGTATTTTCTGGATGATGGCTTTCGTAGTTCTCTAGGTTTCCGCTCCATACAACAGTAGAACTGTCTTGACATTTTTATTGAAAATCCTGACCTTGGTGTTGGTTGACATTTGTTTTGAGTTCCAGATGTTCTTCACTTGTAAATATACTGCTCTTGCTTTTCTGATCCGCACATTCACATCTGCATCAGATCCACCGTGTTCATCAATGATGCTGCCCAAATATGTAAACGATTTTACATCTTCTAAATCTTCCCCGTCAGTTGTGATTGGATTGGTGCATGCTGTGTTGTGTTGGAGAATCTTGCTTTTCCCTTTGTGTATATTGAGACCTACTGCTGCTGAGGTTGCTGCTACATTGATCGTCTTATCTTCCATTTGTTGTTGCGTGTGTGATAGAAGATCCAGATCATCTGCGAAGTCTAGATCATCCAACTGCATCCTAGATGTCCACTGTATCCCGTGTTTCCCTTCAGATGTTGACGTCTTCATGATCCAGTCGATCACCAGGAGAAAGAGGAAGGGTGAGAGTAAGCGACCTTGCCTGACACCGGCCTTCACCTCGAACGAGTTTGCCAACTCTCCTACATGCACGATTTTGCAGTTTAATCCATCAAAGGAATTCTGTATGATGTATATAATTAGAAGGGTTTATTGGTGTATTTGCACGGTTGCAAGGTAGATCGACTGAAAACCTAGTTCACGGCTAGTAACTAACAGTAAGCAATAGTCAACGTGAAAATTAGAATAGTTCTATCGTATGGAGCGGAAACTTGGAGAACTACCACCCCTACCAGTAAGAAAGTACTGGTGTTTATAAAAACACCTGTTGATTCAAGATACTCGAGATCCAGTAAACCAATCAGCTACCAGTTCAGCAGGAGATTAGGAAAAGACCCTGGAGGTAGATAGGAGACATTGTACGGAAACCATCAACATGCATCATAAGGCACTCTCTTACTTGGAATCTGTGAAGCGAAAGAATGTGAAGCACAACTAAGAACATTTGTTGTCTGTAATTGGAGATGAGAAATAAGAATATGAATAGCATTTGGCAGCATCTGGTGAGGACAGTCCAGGACAGAGTTGGTTGGAGGTCCCTGGTTGTTGACCCCTGTCTCATGAAAGGTAACAGGATTAACTGACTGATTAATTTTCTGAAGTTCCAACCTACTCCCTACGTCAAAATAATTATACATGTTGCTACTCTGTTTATTATCCCCATGAATACTATTAAACATGAAATACATTTTATTGTCACTGACTGAGAAATTCCCTTCGTTGCTGTAATATTTTTCATATATGCATATAAATGGTGCAGACTTCTAGATTGAAGCCTGCTAAAGTTTTAATTATCCACTTATGTTTGCTTTAAATGAGAAAAGTGATCTTCAGCTTGAGTCTAAGACTTCGTAATCCTGAAAAACCGTTGAATACAGTTTTAACACATAACTTTAGGATTGTCAAACAAAATAGAATCAAGTTGTTATTGTTGATATGACTCATATGGAATGTTAAATTGAATCATCTTGTATATTAAGTGAAAATTTTAAGATCCATAATCAGAATAAATAAGGGTTGAAGTTAGATATTGACACTGTTAGATGCCAGCTCAGTGGTCTAGGGGTTAAGAGTTCACGCGCGAGACCGGTAGGTCATGGGTTCGGATCTCATGAGCCAGGTCGTGGCTGCGCACTGCTAAGGAGTCCTACACTAAGGCGAAACGGCGTTCCGGTGCTTCTAGGTTTTCCATGATGGTCTAACTTTATTTGAAAAGAATGTGTATCTATACAAGTTCCCCTGTTTTACATCAGGATAACAAGAGAACAATTTAATAAGAAACCAAACAAAATACATGAAATAATAATGTCCATTTAAATGGTGATTTAAACTGAAGAATTATGAGCTGTCCTAGAACAGATTAGGTTGTAGAATGCTGGTCCGCTGCCAAAGCTCCGTTGAGGGTAACAGACGTAAGAAAGTAATTAAGTAATCAAGTAAGTAGGTAAGTAAGTAATTCATACTTCAGACGATTAAAGCAAGGTATTGCAATTAGAGAACTTAAAACTTTCGATCAATCTTTACTTATCTTGAACGATGTTTTAATTTTAAAATCATTTTTATCTAATAAATGTTATGCCTCCACGGTTAGGTCAGTATATTATGTTAGTTTTTGATGGAGTTTTGTTTACTGAGCTGGATGGTTTAGTTGTGAAGCTTTCATCCTTATTCTGAACAACATGATCAGCATAAACCATCCAGCTTAGAGAACAAAACTCCATCGAAATCATTCACCGGAGCTACAAATCTTCTCCACTATCTCAATATTATGATAGTGTTTATGGTAACACGGTCTAAACTTTGCAGATGATCCGGCCCTCCTATCGCACATATACAACATCAAATGCAAGAGAAGACGACCAGTGTAGCAGCAACCTCAGCAGCAGTAGGTCTCAATATACACAAAGGGAAAAGCAAGATTCTCCAACACAACACAGCATGCACCAATCCAATCACAACTGACGGGGAAGATTTAGAAGATGTAAAATCGTTTACATATTTGGGCAGCATCATTGATGAACACGGTGGATCTGATGCAGATGTGAATGTGCGGATCAGAAAAGCAAGAGCAGTATATTTACAAGTGAAGAACATCTGGAACTCAAAACAAATGTCAACCAACACCAAGGTCAGGATTTTCAATAAAAATGTCAAGACAGTTCTACTGTTGTATGGAGCGGAAACCTAGAGAACTACGAAAGCCATCATCCAGAAAATACAGGTGTTTATTAACAGTTGTCTACGCAAAATACTTCAGATTCGTTGGTCAGACACTATCAGCAACAACCTACTATGGAAGAGAACAAACCAGATTCCAGTGGAGGAAGAAATCAGGAATCGGACAGGACACATATTGAGGAAAGCACCGGAGTGCGTCACAAAGCAAGCCATCATCCTCACTTAGTATACTCAAGATTAAATAAAGGAGAAGAGGTAGATCAAAGAACACATTATGCCGAGAAATGAAGACAGACATGAGAAGAATGAACAAGAATTGCATAGAACTAGAAAAGAAGGTCCAGAGTAGAGTAGGTTGGAGAATACTGATCGGCAACCTATACTCCATTGGAGGTAACAGTAAGATTATGATAGCAAATAGTTCTTTTATTATCCTATATCAAAATTATTAAACTTCATATTTGACACCTTATCAAATTTACTATTATTATAAACATTCTGTGAAATAATGAGAAAAAAAACTCGTATTTTCTTTAATTCTATGAATAATTTAAGGTAAATATAATACAAGTATTAATGAATTAGAACATTGGGAACGTGTATTAGCTACAAAAGATCAAGTCATATCACAATGGCATAAATTCTATCCAATAGCAATAACACCACCGGAAATGACATTGAAAATGGGAGATTGACTGATTGTTTGTTTGTTTTTTTTGGGGGGGGGGAATATTATTTATTCTAATCATTTCTTTCTATTTAACTACTTCAAAATGTATACACTTTTAATGATGAAAGAAATGATTAATGGCTTTATACAATATTATGTAATGGGTACAATATAGAATCCTCAATATAAAGTATTTCAATAAGTTTCCCTTTTTCTTTATTCTTGGTTGATCCTGACAATGAATAAAGAGTAAACATCAGTTCGATGTTAGCAGTCCATTTAGTCGAACATCTAAATAATGTATATTCCTTTCACTGTATACTGTTGGTAACCACGATATCTCTGATTGAGCTTTTTTGTAACTAGTACAACGAAAGATTGTACAGATGGAGAGTGTTTAGCAATGGAATGGAGGACGCGCGTTTCGTCCTATTTTGGACTCGTCAGCCGGATATACCTAAATTGCAGAGTTGATGTTCACTCCAGGATTCGAACCCAGTGCGCCATCGCGTTATTCACTTAGCTACTGATAGCCATTTGTTTGTGCAATGGGATGAAGTTTAAATTCACTTGGTGGTGGACGAGACACAACACCTGGATTCCACTGCTAACCACCATCCATCTTTGCCTAGAAAGCTTGTGACTTGAGGCTATATTGAAGCAATCTGCACAGGATGCACATTTGTCAATAAGAGACTGATCAATTGCAATCCTAAATAACAATGGGAAGATACAAGTAAAACAACACTAAGTAAATTGAAATGTTGTACACTTTTCAGAAATATACCGGAATAGGTTATGCACTTAACGGACATTATGATATATTAAAGCAAACAAGAAAATAGAGAAGTTTTTGAAATATTTAGATCAATGACAGGAACAGATAGTCCAGATGTTCAAGTAGACCGCCATTAATGACAGCGATGAAAAGAATAAAATGATAATGATACTAGAATCAATATATGTTCTTAATTTAAATTTTTATCCAAAATTCAAATAATTTTTAATATTTAACAGAAAAAATAGATGTTCATTGGGTTATTATGAATTCGTCATTATGAAGTTCCTAAAGTATTTAGTGGGGCCCGTTATTTAATCGTCGTTTAGATCGAACGATGTTGTTGAAAGGGCTCTCCAGTTTAGTGATCCAAGTTCTGACTTTAATTCGATCGTATGAATGTTTGTTATTGCCTATTCTCGTATATAATCATCGACTTAAATCGCGTTAGTCAATGACGGATTTAGATAAGTCAAATAACTAGAATGGACTTTTGAATACATCATATTTTGTATATAAAGCGAATGGAATAGAACAAAGCAAAACGACGCGCGGTGGAGATAGCGGGTAAGCCAACTCTCGTCTAACCAAGCGTTAATCAATATGTATAGTTACACAAAAGTAAGTTACAGACATGTGATGAGTAATGGGATAAGAAATGTATATGGAATTAATATAATAACCGACACTACAAGTTTAATCATCATCCACATTTAATATTAACAAACTGTCATGTAGATAATAGTGACTCATTTGATAATGATGTGATGATATAGGTATATAAGCATATATCAAGGATGTAGACCAAATGCAATTCTATGCTATTTTTTTTTCCACAGAACATTACACAGAATTACTGCAAATACAAAATGTAGTAAACATTATGATATCAAACAGATTATCAGTTAGCTTTTAGAATACTGAAGTAAGAACAAGTATATAATATTGAATGTAATTTATGTAAGAGAATTGGAAAATACAAAGGTACCTTCAAGAAGTAAATACATGAAAGATACCCAAGTCATTCATTTGTATCTTGATAATCAACTATAATCTAAACATCGTGAGAACTAAACTAAACGATTAGAATCATCAGTATAGGGGCTATGGAGATTGTTAAGTTTTGATTGAGATCATGAACCGATTGGTGTTAGACCATCATGGAAAACCTAGAATCACTGGACGGCCGTTTTGTTCTAGTATGGAACTTCTCAGCAGTTCACATCCACGATTCCTCACACAAGGTTTGAAACCAGGATCTCTAGTCACCCGCGTTAACGATTAACCTCTAGACCACTGAACCGACGTCCAACGGTGTTAATATCTAACTTCAACCAATCCACGATATTGGGCGATCTCAATCAAAACTCAACAATCTCCACAACCACATATAGTTATCGTGCGCTTATTAGTGACTAGCTTCGAGGGGTAATTCTCGGAATTCTAGTGAGAAGCCGTAATCGGTAGATCTAATGCGTGTCGGGTGTGAGGCAGTAACTCACCGAAAACAGTAGAAGATGGTCGAGCTAACATATCGCATAAGTTTATTTAATCTTGATCTTTTCATCACATCATCCAAATTTATTAAAGAGACTGTTTTAAAAATTAATAAAAATTTGGAAATTATTACACTTGATTTCCTTAAAAATCTTGTCGACTTATTTCATGAATTCAACTTCCTAACGTACTCTAAAATTTAAGCTGTTAATTAGTGTGAATTATCTCTTAAGTAATCGTTTAGCGTTGAAATTTTCTCGATGCCTAACAATATTCATGAATGTGACTTTTATAGACGATCAAATATGCAGGAAATCATCACTATGCAGACTAGTATTTTCTTAAGATGCAAGTGTATAACAATTAAGTTTCGTGACGCCCAAGGGTGGGGAGAGTCCTCTCTTCTACTCGAAGGGCTCTCACATGGCCACGAGTATACAGCCACTACCAGAGAAGTCCCACTCACTGTCTTCTCGTGGCAGAGTGTTGTTTACGAAAATGAGAACACGAAAGGCAAATGTCCATTGCTTTAACCGAGTTGGTGGACACGGAGAGTCCACTTTGGGAAGGTGTGAAACCCTGTTTCCAAACCAATGGTGAACATGGGCTCCAATATCCTGAGGAAACAAATGGCATGTGAACCAATTATTGTCCTCGGCTACCATGGGACAGCATCTTTTAACGTTGCTCCACTGCCTGGTGAATCAGACCTTTAGGTCAAAGGCTCTGGATGTGGTACCGTACGAAATTCACCTACTTCGGTTTGGGCACCCGGTCAATATCATAGCTCACACATGTATGAAGTGACTTGTGCGGAGCATATGTACTCAGTGCCCCTTTGTACTAATGTACACAATGAGCGATTGTTGCATGATATTTGCAAAGTTATTCAGTAATAAAATTCTAACGGTAATTAAGTAAGTGAAATGGACCAGACAACATACCAGCTGAAGCAACGAAGTTACACATAGAAGTAACTGCAAATATACTTCAGGTTCTATTCAAGAAGATTTAGAAGAAAGAACATGTGCCGACTAGCTGAAAGGAGTGATACCTCATCAAGATACAAAAGAAAGGAGATCTAAGCAAATATGAAAACTACAGTGGCATCATTTTACTATTAGTACCAGGAAAGTTTTTCAAGTGAGTGTTACCTAATCCAGTAAAAGATTCAGTAGGGAGACCATCTTTGACACAAACAAGCTGTATTTTATAAAGTACGACCACGTATGCTGTGAATGATAATTAAGCACACCATTAACTACATTCCATTCCACTAGTTAACTTATAAGAACATTAAACGTCCAACCATTGGTATTACTGAGCTCATTCATTAAACTTCACTTCTCACAGATATTTCATATTCACACGATTCTTGGTAAATTCAACTAATTTAAATAATATCTGTCCCAATCCATACATCATAAATCAACTTATTACTTGTATGACAACAAACTCATCACAATCATTGTTGTAAATCTTGTTGTTCAGTAGTCTTACTTCCATTCTCTTTTCTCTAATTATGAATGAATACAATTATTCTATAATAACATTGAAATCACTTCATACTATTGCATTCATACATCAAAATGATTCCCCTATTCTCCCATTTTTGTTTTTCATTGTTGTAATGTTTATGACAAAAGTTCCCTCGTCCCACCCCCACCTCGCTCTTGTTTGCATAATAACATATTTTGGTAGCTATTGAAGTTATCTTGTTAGTTAATTCGAGTTCATTGGAAATAGATATCGATTAATTGTTGTAAAGTTTTGAGGCTTTTGTAATAACTCTTCATTTAGTCCTAATATCAGTAATGAATAGGCTTGTTTAAAGGTAGCTTTCGGTAATTAAATAACTAATGTAGACTGGAATGACTTAGCTTATTTGTAAAGTGCAATGGTTTTTTATATTGTAGCGTTAAATAAATCCCCAAAATCAATAGCTTTGTAAGTCTTCGACATTGGATGCTGACCACATTAATTTTAATGGAATCACCTAACTGAAGGTGCTTGGTCATGCATCCGTACCAGATCACGAGTGGAAATGCCATGCTCGACAACTCCTGCAATCGCCAACCAGTCTAGACCAGTCGATTCTCTATATCTTGATAGCCTATCAAATATATCTTCGAACCTCCTTTCTTCTAACATTTGATTTCAACAGGTGGGTACGATTTAGATTTGAAGGTGTTACCGGTTAAAGCGTTTTCAAACTCTAAATACCTGTTGCATCTTCAATATTAAAGAAAACTTCATTGGATCATGATAATCTACTTTAAAATAAAATGTAATTCACGTATGATGTCAAAGTTGTAAATCACTTTGTAAAATAATAACTGGTTATTCCTAATGTAACTCCGCCTATAGCTCTTCTAGAGTTACTGCCGGTCCCAAGCCCGGGTAAAGGAGGAGGGTTGGCGATGTGGTTAGCAACTCCATCCGCGAGTACGTATTCCTAATGTAAAACCATCATAATGAAAAGTTAGATTAAACATTACTCATATGTAACTTGTAACGAATAAATGACAGAACACAGAAATCTAAATAACTGGTTAAACAAAAGATGTTTTATCACAGATACTCATAGAATTATCAACGAATAGAATTTATTACCTTAACACATGACTGAAGCTTCATCTATCGACTCTTTGAAAAGAAAGTTGGATCAACTGAGAGATCATTATTATCAGGACTAACCTAAACCATCTAACCTCCTGTCTTATCCAAACTAAAACTGAAACTATATATACAATCGACCATAGTCAAATATCATTCACTGACTGAATGATGTTTTATTTTATCAAATTTAGTATTATAAACTATAATGAAACAATTTGACTAAATGGATATAAAGGGTGTAACAAAATGACTAATCCCAATTTGTAATCAATTTAGATAAGCAAAACAAAATCATTCACTTTAGTATACATCTAATCATATCAGTTAAGCAGTGAACAATGCACAATGTGTATCACTATCACTGATTAACTCCTATATCACTTAGTTTTACTACTTCTATCGATACAGATTCTAGAAGCTGTCAACTTCAATACGCACTAAGCCTGAATTCTTAACATAAATACATGTTTCGTTAAGGTCTTATTTCACAACTCAGCCAACAAAAAAAAACAATCAGGAAAACACAAGCGAATTCACCGAACAAACTTACTGTTCTGGACTGGCTGGAATCATTTGAACCGAACTCTTCAAATTAGAGTTTATAACAAAATGAAATACTGATTAGTCAGTAATTCACAGAACATCTAGCATTACTTACTTACTTATGCCTGTTACTCCTCGTGAAAAAGCATAGGCCGCTCACCAGTATTCTCCATCCAACCCTGTCCTGAGCATTCCTTTCCAGCTCTTTCTAGTTGTTATCCATCCTTCTCATATCTGCTTCTATTTCCTGACCTAATGTGTTCTTTGTCCTTCCTCTTTTCCGCTTCTCCTCAGGATTCCAAGTTAGGACTTGCCTCGTGATGTACTTTGATTATTTGCGTAATGAATGTCCTATCCATTTCCATCGTCGTTTCCTAATTCCTTCTTCAGCTCAAAGCTGGTTTGTTCTCTCCCACAGAAGGCTGTTGCTGATGATGTCCAGCCATTGGATGTTGAGTATCTTGCGTAGACAGTTATTTATAAATACTTGTACATTCTTGATGATGGTTGTAGTAGTTCTCCAAGTTTCGGCTGCGTACAGTAGAACTAACTGTATTGACGTTGGTATTGAAGATGGTGAGTTTGATACTGTTTGACAGACTGTTGTTTTGAGTTGCATATGTTGTTCAATTGTAGGGATGCGGCCATTGCTTTGCCAATCCTCACCTTTACGTCTGCATCTGAACCTGCTGCTGACCAGATATGTGAAGGATTCTACATCTTCCAGAGTTTCGCCATCAAGAGTGATTGGATTGGTGTTCTCCGTGTTGTATTTGAGGACCTTGGTTTTCTCCTTGTGTATGTTGAGGCCTACTGATGCAGAGACTGCTGCTACACTGGCTGTCTTTATGTGCATTTGTTCATGTGTATGCGATAGCATATAATATACATAAACAGATTAACATACAACATGTAAATAATAAGATTTACTGATCAAACAGAAATTAATGATCATGAGTCAACTGAAGCTAGACAATCATGAAAAACTGGAGGCACTGGATGACCGTTTCATCCTATTGTGGGACTACTCCTTATTAGTGCGCACCCACGATCCCGCATCGCGTGATTCGAACCCAGAACCTACCAGTCTCGCGCGCAGAGGCTCAACCACTAGACCACTGATCCGGCAACAAACGTGTTAGCGCACTGCTGAGGAGTTCCAAAGTAGGACGAAACGGTGTTGCAGTGCTTCCAGGTTTTCCATGGTGGCCTAGCTTCAATCAACTCATGATCTCAACTATTGAAATTGTTATAATATCCACAAAACCCCTTCTGATAGAAATTAATGAATAAATAGTAATGTAAGGATGCAAGCAATAAGAAATTGGATACAGCTTTATAATAATTATTTTTAACAAAAAACAAGCATATGTTAAACAATATACTACTTAGATGTTTGTTTACTCACCTACACCTTGGTAAACAATTTATGATTAAAGAGAAACAAAAACAATTAAGCGGGAAAGTTTTTTTTCTTCCCTATGATATTACTTCATCAAGCTGTGCAATTGTAATCATAGTAACTTAGTAGTCTGTTGGTAAGTACAAAGTAAATTTCAAGCGCCACACAAGAATTGCATAACGATATGATAGTTAAAGGGAAGTAGTCAGATGAAAACAAACACAAGATAATTTTTCACTTAACAAATATGAAGATGGTGACAAAGCAATGAAAACATGTGGTGATAATGATATATAGTGGAGAAGATTTGTAGGTCAGGTGGATGATTTTGATGGATATATAATAAAATGTTTTAAAGAAAATAACGTCAAATAGTTGGTATGGCGAGTCAATCAGAGATGACAAAAGGTCAATCGACGAGAACCACAAATGAACTAAAGGTCAAGTGCATTTCATTGGGGTCAAAATAGGTTAATTTCCTAAGGATAAAGTGGTATATATATATATACGAATGAGTATTTCTCACTTCATCCGGTAGTCCAATGCATTTTCTCGGTCACTCTTGTGTTCTCGATCAAGTAGTTGAAGGAGTGTAAACGTGTAGCATACTGTGTATTTCGAACACCGCCCTTCACGTCACTCGTCTACTGAAAATCAGAAGTGTTAAAAACACTAGCGAAGGAAATCCTGTATGTGCTGCATTTACAAACAAACTTTAGTGTTGAAACTTTGAGTTGTTAACGCCAATACTAAACACAAATTATTGATTTATGCTTCCTTTCGTTTAAATAGTTGAAGGATATTTCTGAAAGGATAGTGTGACAAAAATGGATAAGATGTGTCAATATTGAGCTACTAATTATTTTACATTTATCTTTTGAAAGCGATCCAGGATAATAGTCAGAGATACATTTTGAGGGGACTCGCTTTACGTTACCACTGCAACTTGATCAATGTGAGAGAGCAAAATTATTGATACAGTGATGTAATCCATAGTTAAAGTTTATCCTTAATGCATGCACAAATCAGAGGTTAACTGAGGAAAATGATATAAAGTGTAGATTTTTTTTTCAAAATTTCTCTCGTAGTATCTTCATTCAAACTTAATGTTTATGAAGTGAAATTTCTTTTAAATTGTACATCTTTTATCAGATCGAAGTTTTGATTCCAAGTTCCTATTAATGAACCTGGGCAGATTGCACTAAATAAGGACTTGACACACATGACATTGATCACCACCCTGTGATCAATCAATTGTGATTACATCTCAGTCCTACATGAGGTCGATTGCGGCCTTGATAGCTCAGCAGTAACGTCTCTGACTGTAAAGCTGGTTGACACGGGATCGAATCCACCAGGGTACGAAGCAATTTTAATCTCATAGTTTAAGGCCAGATATAGAACATTTATAAGTTAGTTATAGAGAAAAGATCAACACATTGTTGCTCAACTTGATGAACTTTTCAAATAAATAAAAAGAACCTATATGCAAGGAGTCTTTTTTTTAAAGAAATTTAATTCAATTAGTCCCTTTGATAAATTTCAATAGTGTAATAAGAAGACAAAGATTATCAGAACTATGTCGTCTTCTTATGACACTATCGACTGGCCAAGCTAAACTTATTCCCGTTGTCATATCGAAGAACTAGAGACGACTTGATTAGAGTGATAAATTTGCACCTAATATATCCTCATTTTTCTTGTCTTCCAAAACATAGAATTTACTAGGATACTTCAAAAAAGCTCACAAGTCCAAAACAAATTACTTATCAGTTGACTATCGACTTTCCCATCGAATCATCAAAGAGTGGAATTCATTACTTCAGCACGTAGTTGAGGCTCCATTTGTCGACTCTTTCGAAAGAAAGTTGGATCAACAGAGAGACCATCATTGCCAAGACTAACACAGGCCATCAAACCTCCTGTCCTTTCCAAACGGAAACTGAAAAAAAGCCATGGAAATTGTTAACTTATTTTTTCTCTTTTTGGTGGAGTTTTGTTCTCTGAGCTGGATGGTTTGGTCGTGGAGCTTTCATCGTTCTTCTGAACGACATCATCAGCACAAACTTCAGATAGAAGTGAAGTGTTCGAATTTCTCCATATGTGTTTCACAGCTTGTTCTGTGCACCTCGATGTTGATTGGTTCTTATTGACCTTCAATTTGTCATTGTTTACTTCTTTGTTTTGGTTGTGTCTCTCATTGGTTTGATTTTTGCTCCTATATTTATGCATGATTTTCCTGATTGGTTGATAAATTGGATTGATTTCAATATGTTTGTTGATTGCTGATGTTGTTTTTGGAGTTTCCTCTGTCTAAGATTTCTACATTTTTCCAATTCAATGAGTGTCCGTAGTTATCCACGTGTATTGATATAAGTGAAGTGATATCATGGCGTTTGACTGCTAATTGATGTTCATGTAGGCGAAGGTGGAGGGGGCGCCCGCTTTGTCCGATGTAGTGTTTTTCGCAGTTGGTACAATTTATTTTGTAGACGATGTTTGATTTGTTTTCCTTTGTTATTTCATCTTTTGGTTTGCATAGAATTGATTGTAGTGATTTTGTCGATTTGTGTGCCACACCTATCCCGAAAGTTTTCAGCAGTCTCGTTGCGGTTTCTGAAATTCCTTGTATGTACGGTAGGGTGATCCTTTTGTTGATTTTTGTGCTTGATTTGGGTTCTGATGCTGCGTGTGGTTGGTGTTTTTTGATTAAGTTGATTGGGTAGCCGTTCTTTTGAAATATGTCCTTCAGGTATTTCTCTTCATTTTTTCGTGCTGCCAGTGTACTGCAGTGTGTTCTCACCCTCTTGAACAATGTGTGTACGCAGTTGATTTTGTGAGTTCTTTCTTTGTGACCCTTTTCTTAATCCATATTCCAACCTATGATAATAAACAGGGACAAGTACACGAAGATGAGCTCATTGAATTGTAATTTTAATTAAATGAACAACAACAAAAAAAGCGTTACACATATAATTGTCAAAACATTTTTATATGAAAAATAAAAGGTCAACTAGACAGGTTAAAGGTAAGCTGTAACAAACAAGAATATAGTACACAGAGTGTTAATCACTCTGGATAATAAATCAGTATTACTAAGATAGGTTAAAGGCAAGAACAAATTGTTTTTGAACACATAAAGGAGGTTTCAGTTTCCGTATAGCAAAGACTTCAATAAACCTTAGTATACGTCGCTGAAGGCTTTGTATAACACTACAAATGCTGACTTGATATCAACCTTATGACCAGTCTGAATCAAATGTTTCGCTATAGAGGAACATGTCTGTCTATCCTGTGATTTTATTTGACCATTGGAATTCATTTATTTCTGCAGCCATTTAGGTATGTGTTTCGTCACCCTTTCTTGCAAATCACGATTGCTCCTCCTTATACACGTTTTTCCGCACATACATGTAAATCGATAGACACAATCCCTTACGCGACGTTTAGGTTTTCGGTTAAACATAGACCTTGTCTTTTCAATAATGACAAATAGGGTTGCATAAATTATCCTCTTGATGGCTAATTTAAATCTCCATTTCAACATAAGACTATATGAGTCGCCTTTAACTGGTAACACAATGTCAGCTCGCTTTTTGCGTAACAGAAGCGTCATAGGTCTAATTGTATTGCAACCCTTCCAGTAGATTATGAATTTCAATGAATAACTATTATTCATTAACCGGAAATGTTAATTAATCATGAGTTATAATGTTGACATTCATCAGAAACATTACCATTCACATATACTTTGAATAATACTCTTTCATAGTGTTCAAATAATCTGAATTATGTAGCGAAAACTAATTGTATCAAGTTAAATCTAATCTAAATATGAACGTAGAAAACTCAGTTTATGTTCAATGATTTTCAATGAAACGATTTACTTTTGCGGATTTCCAACTATCCAGTACTCAATGTATTTCAGAGTTTATCTTAAGTGTTATAGTCTGCTATCAAAATTAAGAATGTACAAATTAAATAATTTCGTTGATTGATTGAAGTTACACTGTTGGGATGACAGTTCAATGGTCTAGAGGTCAACCGTTCGTATGCTACACTGATAGGTACTAGGTTCGAATCTGTCGAGACGGGATCGTAGATGAACACCGTTGAGGAGTCCCATACTAGGATGAAACAGCCATTTAGTGCTTCCAGGTTTTCCATGTTGGTCTAGCTTCAATTGATTCATGATTTCAACTATTAAATTAAATAATTTTCTAAAATATCAAATTCAGAATGAAATTTTTCACCATAAGTAAACTATGAAATGAATATTGTAGGTTAAAAAAATTCTATATTTTGATGTCTGATTATATATCGAATGAATAAAAAGGTCAAATTGACTATCGGCATTCGACTCCAGATAATAATGTCAAGGTCAAATGAGACTTACACTAAACTGGAGAGTAAAAACCTTATTGATTATCCAATGAAATCATCAATTGAAAACAATATTGTTCAGTTATATTCATTGTTCTAATAGCTCTTTTAATAGGATGAGAAGGGATGGTTGTATCCTCTCTCTCTCTCTCCGGCTTTTGTACAGTTTTCAAGATATTACTAAATTTCTCAAATATACCCTGTAGTAATAGTCGATGCAAATACTGTTTAAGGGATTGAAGATAGTCCTAGTATCAAAAATACGACTGATCGTCTCTAATCAGTGTGTAAGTGTTCTAACATTTGGTGGATGGTGAAGATATGATCAAAACATTCATGATCTGAACAAAAAACCAGACTACTTCTTCCAAGTCAATCTTTCATGGGTTGTGTACTATGTGTAAAGTAAGATGAAAGCCAATGGTTTGGACGTGATGAAAAGTAGACTTATCTCTACAGTTGATGCATAGACGGCAATTGATTCATTCCAAGAAATTGAGACGTTTTCCCCCAGTTCGCAAAACAGAAACTGGCTACCAAACCGAAAAAACAAAGAGGATAGGTCGTTGAGCTTAGTAATCTGTAGTACTTTAGAAATCGGAGTTTTTCGCACCCAAGGGATACAGGACAGTTATATTTATATCGATGGGGTAATACATCACATTGTGACGGCTCTTTACTCGAACACTACCAGTCAAGTCAGAGCTTATGGCAAACTGTCATCTGCTTTTGCAACCTCAAGTGCTGTCCACTTTCTCCATTTTTGTTTAAATTCAGCATAAACCTACTGATGGAAATAACGCTCTCGTCGACTGAATTTTCAGGAATTGACTTCATTCTATGAGGTCCACTTATCGACTTAGAATATGCAGATTATATAATCCTGTTTAGTGAAGACGCTGATAAAATGCAGTCTTTTGGAAGCACTGAGTAAGAACGCCAGAGTGTTTGGGATGCGCTTCTCCCCTAACAAATGTAAGTTGTTGCTTCAGGACTGGTCTACATCAACACCTGAACTAAGGACAGCGAGCGAGGTAGTCGAACGTGTTGAAAACTTAACTTAGCTTGGAAGCCTGATCAACCATAATGGGTTTGCGTATGACGAAGTCTCAGCTCGGATTTGAAAAGCTCGTTCGGCTTTTGCCAACTTACGTCACATATAGCGAAGGTGAGATATTCGTCTATGAATAAAACGACGAGTATACTGCGCGGCAGACAGTTCGTTCTGCTCTATTTTACGGCTACGAAACGTGGCCATTAAGAGTAGAAGATACTCATAAGCTACTAGTATTTAACCACAAATGCCTTAGAAATATTGCTCACATCTTCTACGATCACCGGGTAAGTAATAGTGAGGTCAGATGCAAGGCATTAGGGAATGATGATGGTGAACCAGTTGATGAGGTTATGAATCTTCATCGACTGAGATTGTTGGGCCACGTGTTGCGTATGCCTGAACACCGATTACCACGAAGTGCAATGCTAACTGGTGTTGGAGATGGTCGGAAGAAAGTTAGAGGCGGTCAAACCAAAACGTGGCATCAGTGCTTGAAGTCACTAACTTCTAGTCTGAGCGTTGGTGGTAGATGCAGACTACTTGGTTGGTGTCCGCATGACTATCGTAACCAATAGTTGGAGACTCTTGTTGACATGGTCGAGAATCGATCACAATGGCGTCGGTGTATACACTCTCTGTCTTCCCTTAAACTAAGAGATTAAAATTGCTTCAAATCTTTCTTTCTACCAACTAATTCTTTCTTCCTGTAATATGTCCTGATATGCTATCTTTCTTTTATATATTACCACCATCGACTTATCTACTCCTATGAATCCGGTGTTCATGTTGTTGAGCTAATGAGGCATGTCAACTTCGACCGATGCACATATGTGCCTGGTCCTACGTTGTAGCTGACTGATTGCTCGAAAAACACAACCCATAGACCGAGACTCCTTTCAATATTATATCACTAATTCGAGTGTTATTAGCTACAGATCATTTCACCTATATCAGACTTTTCGTTGCTAGTAATTCGGAAGAGTTGAAAAAGCTTCCCATAGTTACTAAACTGAACTGTAGAATCTGACTCTTAAATACGCACCAATTCACAAGGTAATTTCAACAGGTTACTTAATCTAAAAATTGAATCATACCAATGAAGTTGTTTTTTCGATAATGAAATCATACTTTTATTTAACATGTTACATACAATAACATTAGTATTATTATTATTATTATCAATAATATTACAAATCATACTGTCACTAATAATAAAAACAGAATGATGAATACAAATTTACAATCGTGAAATGGACGTACCGGTAAAAACGAAAGGGAACAACACCATCAATAATAATAATAATAATGATACAAAATGACTTCACTTCATTATTATTAATCCATTAATGATGATGATGATGTCTACATAAAATCAAGTCGAATTAATCTAAATCACACAACTGATTATGTGTGTTGATGTGCATTTTGTGTGTAGTACGTGTGAATGTGTGTGTGTCCGTGTGACAGAGAGTTAAAGGATAAAGTTGAAGGCATATTCTATTTGTACATAAAAACCCATACCCACTAATGGAAGTAGTTATGCGTGATTTGTAATGTTAAGATAATAATAATAATAATAAGAAGAAGAAGAAGAAGAAGAAGAAGATTATAATATACCTAAGATTACTGTAAGCAAAATAATAATAGAGGTCATTTCAGATACATAGAATAGTATGGTATACATTTATAACATTAACTATCTATCTGAATGAAATTAGAATAAACAAATTTAGACAATAATCCTACCAACAAAAAAAAATTATGTAATGGGGGGAGGGTTTGTTTTTGAAGTAAAACAAAAAAAGAGAACTGGAGAAAATAACTCGGGTTGGTTAGTGATTATTATTATTATTATTATTAAAAATAAACAACCACTATTGGATAGGCACAAATAAGTCATATACATATATATATAACGAGAACAGAATCGATAATTGGATTGTTTGGTAGAACCATTCCTTTCCCCCCTCTCTCTCTCTCCAAAAAAAACAGGAAGGGAGAGTTGGACTTTAAATGGATCAAGAAGAAATCAATTACATGTATCGTTCAGGAATAAGAAAATGAATTGAAATATATATATATATATATATATAAAGGAAGAAAAAGAAGACAAAATCCTTCATGTATAGTAATAGTTTGTTAATTCATTCATATTATAGAGGCATAGTGACAAATAAATGAGTATGATTAGTGTTGTATTAACATGAATATTCTAAACAAAACAAGACAAAACAACAGTGATACACAATTTGTATACTGTTTAATTTGTAATTTGTCCATTTGTATTAATCAGTGGAGATAAATTATTATCTATAGGAATTGTTGAATTAATAAATGAATGACATTTACCACTATTAGTTAGACCATTTACAACATTATCACACATGATATCTTGTGCTTCAATATCTTTCACTGGAATACATTGTTCAATCGGTTTACTTTTGTTATTATCATGATGATTATTTGCAGATGGATACAATCGACGAACTGGGAATTCTAAGAAAAGAGTGAAACCACCGCATAGAAGAATAACACCACATATTCTTAATGACCAAACAAATGTACCTGTGTAATCAGCAACAAAACCTATAAGAAAAGATTTATTAATTAATGTTTAAGAATAATTTTCGAAAAAAATTGTCAATCTATCTGGATACAACAACCGATATACCAAAATAAGCAAATAACTAGGGGTGTTCAGTGTATACATTTTGAGTTTGTTCAACGTGCTGGAAATTATAATGTTTAACCAATATATGGGCATTATTGTATTCCAGCCACAAAATACCCTGATATGGCCAAGGGTGAAAAGAGTCAGCTCTCCCTCTCCAAATGCTCTCACATGGCCATGTACATAGAACCTTTAACAGGGAAGTCCTAATCACTGCCTCCTCGTGGCAGGGGTGTTGATTAAGAAAATGTGAGGACGAAAAGTAAATGTCTGTGGCTTTATCCGGGTTGATGGACATGGAGAGTTCACTTAGAGGAGTTGGAAAACCCCTAATCCAAACCAATGGTGCACATAGGCTCCAGGATCCTAAGGAAACAAATGACGTATGAACCAATTATTGGTCACCGGCTAACATGAGACTGCATCTTCTGACGTTGATCAACTCCCTTGTGGATCAGGCCTTTAGGTCAAAGGTTCCGGGTGTGGTACCCTAAGAAAACCACCTGTTTCGGTTTGCGCACATGGGCAGTATCCCAGCCCTCATACAAATCGAATGATTTATATGGCGCATATCTATTTGGTGCCTCCTTTATTATTTATTTGAACACATAAATATTGGTACAAGGGAGGGTCCATTTGCACCATTGGTTTGGGATCCGGTTAAAGCGCCGGACATTCGCTTTTCGTCCTCTCATTTTCGTAAACAACACCTCCACCACGAGAAGGCAGTGAGTAGGACTTCCCTGGCAGAGGCTGTACATGCGTGGCCGTGTGACAGCATCTCGAGAGGGAGGGCAGGTCCACCTCTCTCTCGGCCATACCAGGGCATTTGGGGACAAAACAATGTGTATCCGCGATCCCGCCCTTCGCGAGATTCGAACCGAGGACCTATCGGTCTCGCGAGCAAGCGCTTAACCATTAGGTCACTGAGTCAGTCAGACCACCGAGCTATATACCATATATTCAATAATCAACAATCATTCTTTGTTGTTATAATGAGAAACTCAGAAATATATCGTATTTTTTCTATATTTATTTCAGTCCCGTGGTCGGTTTTATAATAACTTATAACTATTGCATAGATAGGAAACGTAATCGAGAGAACATGTGACGATAATAACCAACAATAATATGTGTAGTTTAATTAAAGACATCGTTTGAATGCAACAGCATTACTCATTTTTATTTACTTTACTTACTTCATGATCAACTCATGTCACACATATTCAATTAAAATAATTCGCTTCATAGTAAAATGACAGTTTGGTCAGTATCATTCAATGAATGTTTATCAAGAGGAACAATATGTTGCTATGTTAATTGAGCACATTCTGATGGTAGATAGGAGAGATTGCAAAGTCTTATTCTTATTATATACTGAATTGAATAACTTATCATGAAGTAAAAAATCTATAGATCTCACATTCAGACACATATTTGAATGTTACTATTCCATCCATTTAAATATGAAGAATTATGGGATTTATATTGTTGAGTTAGATTACTATCACCAATGTTTGGCTTGAAGATTTTTGAACTTCTAATATCCACAGAATTTATACATTTCAATCAAAACACAACTCTATTGGATAAGATATAGAAGTCAGTATATTCAATACAAGTAGACAATAAGTTGTAAGAAATCCAACCAGACCACTAAAGGATGTTACTGATTTACATGACAGTCAAGTTTAAGCTTTTCAATGAATAGATTCCGTAATGTGTTCTAGAAAAAAAACGTCACACTTTGTTAGATCATAATCTGGAAATTCATCATAATTCTTTCAAAAAAAAAGAATAAGGATTTAAAAACAGTATTATACAACACTTACCCATCAAAAATTGTCCCGGTGATATAACTAACCCTAAAATAACCATAGTTACTGCTAAAGATTGTGCTAATTGTGAAGAGCCAACCCAATCGCATAAAACTACAACCATTTGAGTCATTGCAGTTCCACTACATATACCATGAATAGCAGAGCATATAAAATAGGATGCTATTAGTAATGATTTACCATTACTGTCAACAACATCACCATTAACATCAGTAATAATCTAGAAAATGAAAATATGCATTACACACAAAACATTATTATTATTATATTTGAACAGATAGATGTGTGTACAGATAAACGTGAATTAATCACTTAACCAATTGAAATCCATTTTACATAGGGTATGGCAATTGATTGTGTTAAAAATTAGAGGATGTAAACATGTAACTTGCAAGAAAACATCAATAACCAGTTCAGCCTAATGTTGAGCTACTGACTATGACTGATAAGTGTAAACATATTGAGCGAACATTTTAGTTTATCACTTCATCATAGTGTTTAATTATGAAATGCTAGTTTATTTCTCCGTTTCCATAGACTAATCTAAGACTTAGAATAAAAAATAAAAAAAACAAAACAATTATGCAATGTTATCGGAATGTTCCTGTAGATCTAAAATTGTGAAATAAACCAGACAATTTTAGTAGTTTCACTAGGTTCAAAACGAAATTAAGTGTAATGTAATTGGTACTGTAAATGAGTATGTAACAATAACGATTTAAACTAAGATTTATTTTATTTGAACACAGATATTGATACAAGGAGGCACCAAGTACATATGCGCCACACAGATCTCATTTGATATATGTGAGGGCTGTGATACTGCCCGGGTGCTGATGCGGTATGACAACCTGGAACGATGCACATATGTGCCTGGTCCTACGTTGTAGCTGACTGACTGACTGCATTCCCATGGTAGCCGGTGACCAACGATTGGTTCATACGCCATTTGTTCCCGCAGGATACTGGAGCCCATGTGCACCATTGGTTTGCATCCGGGTAAAACGCCGGACATTCACTTTTCGTCCTCTCATTTTCGTAAACAACACCGCCACGAGAAGACAGTGAGTAGGACTTCGCTGGCAGAGGCTATATACGCGTGGCCATGTGAAAGCATTTCGAGAGGGAGAGCGAACTCTCCCCACTCTCGGCCGTACCAGGGCATTTATTATGAAAAGTTCGTAATTGATAAATAATATTATGAGATATGAGTGTTGAAATCAACTTCTTCAGTTAGTTTTATGATCCCATTTCAGTTCATTGACCCAATAAATTACTTACTTATTTACGCCTCTTACCCCTCAAGGAGGAGCATAGACCACCTAACAGGATTCCCCAACAAACTCTAACTAGGGGAATCGTTTCCAGTTCTTTAAAATTGCTATTGATTATTTTGATGTTTGTTACCGATTCCCGACGAAATCTCTTCTTTACAATTTCTTTTTTCCTCTTCCCATAAGGATTCCAAGTTAGGCCTATTCACCTCTAACGTCTTTTCTTAATTTCCTCTTCAGATTTGGTTTGTTTTCTCCTATAGTAGTCTATTCATGATGGTTTTCGGTCAACGAACATGGAGTATCTTGCGTAGACAATTGTTTATAAATATTTATACTCTCTTGATGATGGTTGCGGTAGTTCTCCATACAATAGAACTTTTTTGACGTATACATTGAAGATTCTGACTTCAGTGTTGGCTGATGGCTATTTCGATTTGTAAATGTTTAGCAGTTGATATTTATCCTGAACATTTTTTGCTTAGCAATAACGTTTCACTATTCGTAGGCATTTAAATTAATCTGACTGATAATATTCAGGAATAAGCTTTTGTCAATCTTTATTGATAAATGAACATCATGTGTAGATAACTTCAATATGACAAACCACCCTAGTCGGTGAAGACCTCACTAATTCATCCACTGATTTGTCATATTTACATGATACCATAAGTCTAAATTCAGCATTCCTTACTCAGTAATCCCAAACTACTCTAATCTATTTGAGATTCTACTAGTAATCACATCATCTATCTGTTTTATAGCTACATTGATTAAGACAAAATGTGTACAAAGTTTTATTTTAGATGCTTGTTTTTTGTAACCAAAATATAATTGATACAAGTCACCTATTCTTTAAATCAAAAAAAGCTGATCAATGATCTGTATTACTGAAACAATTTGGCAATTATAGTAAAATTGAGATTGTACTTAACACACACACACACACACACAGAGAGAGAGAGATAACATGGTACTTTTTTATAATGATCATTATTTGATTAACATAGTTGTATGATAAAAGTGAAAGATAAAAAAGGAGGTTGGTTTTTAGGGTATTTGTTGAATTATTTGCTTAAATCAATTTGAAGATGAAACAGTTGAATGATCAATCAAGTAGGTATAAGTTAAAGAGGAAATTAATAAATTCATTGTTGAAAGGTGAAAATCTTAATTAATTAATGTCAATAAATGATAATATGTTTTAAATATCAGTCGGTCAGTTAGTCAGCTACAACGTAGGACAAGGCACATATATGCATCGGTCGAAGTTATCATACCTCATTCACACAACAAGACGAACACGGGATTCATAAAAGTAGTTAATTCAGAGGTGGTAATATATAAAAGAAAGATTGGAATAAGGATATAGTACAGGAAGAAAGAATTAGTTGGTAGAAAGACAGATATAAAGCCAGTTTAATCTCATAGTTTAAGGGAAGACAGAGAGTGTATACACCGACGCCATTGTGATCGATTCTCAACCATGTCAACAAGAGTCTCCAACCATTGTTATCTGCTGTTTGTCTGTAGAATACACTTTCTACACCTTACCCAGACTTCTTGATCGAGTTAGCAGAGCCGGAGACAACGAACCAGAATAGCTATCGAGTCGCTGAATCATTGATCCTTCGTTCCGTTCGAGTAAGACGAATCAGTAATCACATTCAAGCAATAACGAACCATAACAAATTGGCGGCGGTGGTTTTTCAATGATGGACCCTTCCAAAATTGAACTGTTACTTGAGCAGCAGCTGAAATTGATGCAAATGTTGATGGACAGGCGAGCACATCTAGTTCAACCACGGCACCATCGGTAGATGGCATCGCAAATAGCATAACTGAATTCCATTACGATCCTGATGCTAATGTTACTTTTGAGATGTGGTTCAGGCGTTATGAAGATCTATTTAAATTTGATTTCGCCAATCAAGCTGATGCTTGGAAAATGCGGCTGCTACTTCGTAAATTGGGTGCAACTGAGCTGGACAAGTATTGCAATCTGATCCTGCCTTTGAATCCACGGGGACGATAGATCCCCAAAACTCATATTATTTAATTTGATCTTATCGATTAAATGTTTAAATATTTGTATGGGGGTAAATTGATGAACTATCGATTAAGTGTTAAATAGCGGTCAATTAATGAACTCACTGATTAATGTTTAAAAACATTTTACTATGACAATATCGATTGTAAATATTTGTATAAATACGCTTGATTTGTGTGCCTGACCTGACTTGATATCTGCTGTTTGCTTGTAGGATACACTTTCTATGCCTCACCTAGACTTCTTGATCGAGTTAGCGGAGTTGGGGACAACGGACCAGAATAGTCTATCGAGATTCTGAATCCTTTGATCCGATCGATAAGTCACTGCCCACCTAATCGGCGACCCCTTGAGATATAACAGATAGTCACGCGGACACCAACCAAGTAATCTGCATTTACCAACATGGCTCAGACTAGAGGTTAATGACTCCAATGACTGATGCCACGTTTTGGTTTGACCGCCTCTAACTTTCTTCCAACCATCGTCAACACCAATCAACATTACGCGTCGTGGTAATCGGTGTTCAGGCATACGCAACACGTGGCCCAACAATCTCAGTCGATGAAGATTCATAACCTCATCAACTGGTTCACCATCATCATTCCCTAATGCCTTGCATCTGACCTCACTATTACTTACCCGGTGATCGTAGAAGATGTGAGCAATATTTCTAAGGCATTTGTGGTTAAATACTAGTAGCTTATGAGTATCTTCTACTCTTAATGGCCACGTTTCGTAGCCGTAAAATAGAGCAGAACGAACTGCCTGCTGCGCAGTATACTCGTTCATTAATTGATAGATAGATATCTCGCCTTCGCCACAGGTGACGTAAGTTGGCAAAATCCAAACGAGCTTTTCGAATTTGTGCTGAGAATGTTTTAAATATACAACATAATTGACTGATATATATAGCAGTTTTCCCTACATAATCCCTTGTGATCTAATTTTTTTGCATGGTTGAATAACAAGTTAAGTTTCATATTGATATAGTCCACAATAATTGAGGAATCAGCAATCGAAAACACTTAAAACCAGAAAACCTATGGGATATCAGTTTACAGTCATAGTTAACTAGTCAGATCTTTGATAGAGGCCATTTCTCTGCTATTTTAAAAATCGGTTTTGAAGCATATGAGTTAAGTTATCTCTTGTAGGTTTTAGTTAACTCTTGATTAATCCAAACTACAAAACGTATGAATGCTTATGCACGGCTAGAGCTAATTAACAGTCAGTTAATCAATGAATTCACGACTCAACAACATACCTTGCCTCTCTCTCTCTCTCTCTCTCTATATATATATATATATATATATATATATATATATATATATATATATATATATATATATATATATATAACAAGTCTATTGCTTTATTCATCGTATCGAAATTCTATGGCACAGGAAACTTATGCCGAAATCTGAATTAAATAGTGACACAGAATGGTATGCCTAAAATCAGATAGAACAGAAGAACTTGATGATTTAAGGCCTTCAAGAATGGTAAGTAAGACTAGTTATCATACAAGTTGAGGCATACAAAAAATAAAGTCTCCATTTCTTGATTATTGCAATATATTAAATAATAATAACATAATGCCCCTTGAGATAAAACCACTGAGGAATCTGTTTTATTAATTTAAAGTAACAAAGAATATTTGCATACAGTGATAAGAACTGATTGTCGAGGTTATCTGCTGCCACCATTCCTACTTAATTCCTGTATAAGCTTACTGATATATATGATGCTATTTATACCATCTTTATTGAAATCAAGAGCTTATATGACACATTTGCTACTGACCTGCAGTACGTAGAAAACACTTACATTCTTTGAATGTAAAATGATCTATTTTTAAAAAAATATTTAGGGGTTAAACAACCCGGGCAGAGTCGGTCGTTAGAGAAAGCCAGAGTAACAAAAAACGACCTGCTTGAAATTTTCTTTGTTACACCTTCTTGAGTAAGACATCATAAAGGGTCGGAGTATTGTGAAATCCGTTAATCCGAAGGAGATGGAGTATATGCATACCGTATATGTATTGGTTCATATTTTTATTTACAACACTGCTCAACTGTCGTAAAAATCTCAAGGTACGGTAATGAGTGAAATTATAAAGATGGATCTGTTTAAATGGCTGTTTTTCGATAAATTTTCTGCACTACTGTTCACCTTAACACCAAACGCATATTGAAATAGGATTGTCAGGAACCCATAAATGGTTAGGGATAAAGAAAAAAACCGTAGTCGTTTTAATACCAACTCTAATAATCAGTTTGATTCACATGGGAGTGTGGAGACTTCACGAGTACAGATTACAGAATGATAGGTCGGACTCAAAATCATTATGATAACGACGTAGACACAACTCTTTTTCATCTTTTTCGAGTACTATACCCAAGATTTCAACGTTATTTTATTTGGTTAGCATAAAAGACAGAAATTATCAAGTTAGACAAGCATTAATGTTTACAGACTTACAGCATATTTTCCATATAATCGGTTAAGTTCAGCAAATGCAAAGGCATTTAAACCTTCTATGATCCATGTAACAGCTAACAATAAGCCACGACGACCGACACATGCTGGTCTATCTGTAAGCCAACCAACTCCCACACGTGTGATTAAGTCACCGACACCAGCAACAGCTATAGCTCTGTTGATCTGATAATAAACATAATGAAAGAAACGATAATGGAAAAACATACGTAGTACACCAGGGTTAATTTAATGACAATGAAGAACTAAATTTTTAGGTGAACTAAAGTAACAGTAATTCGATAACTTAACAAGTGAACCACAATAACTACTCGAACCTTATTGAAAGGAGTACACGGACTAGGTTCATAAAAGATTATTGAATAATAAGTGAAACAGTCTGACACGGAAACCTTCAATACTAAAAACAGTCAATTGACAAGATATGTTAATTACATCGTTCGTAATTCGGGTTAAGTTGTAAATGTCACGATTCAATGAAATGAAGTTAATTTTTGTTACTATGAAACTAGAAGGTTTCGACTTGGAGCTCGTGTATGCGTTTATAAATAAGATTTACTTAAAGATTCCCCAAAACTAGAACCGGACACCTACTAAACCGTTCTCCACAGATAATACTATTCCATGATGGAAGCTACTTTTAAGTAAATCAACTTTGAAATTAAACAGACATTATAACTAAAATGTTTTTAAAATCTAGACAACTTAAAAAAGACAATTCTATGCAGACAGATTCATTAGTATTATTAATAATAGATAGTAGTGTTCTACTTGAACTTCAATGTTGGTCAGAAGGTTCATTATTCATTTCAAATGATTCAGAAAAATACATGTACAACTACCCGTATTTCTTTCTATATACAAAATCATTAATAATTTAAAACTTGAATCAATTTGATAGAATATAAAGACAAAAGTTGTATGAGTATCTTCAATAGAAAGAAAGAATGAAAGCAAGTAAGTAAGAAAAACTGTCAAGAATTGAGAACAATTAAGTTAGACATAAATAAACAAATAGATAAAAGTAAAACAAAACAAAAAAGAATAGAAGGGTCAAATCCACAGAACAAACAAACATCTTGTCTACTTTTGAATAGTTGAAAATAATATTGCACAAAATCTAAAACATGATGGTATTTTAAAACTGACAAATGACATCAACAAACATTAAGTATTTTCTTCGTGATATTAGATTTAAACAGTATGACTGTTCCCGTACAAGCAGCATTCATGTTAGCAAATACATCACGCTATTTTTTTATCAGAGCAGTCTATTATCAGTCAGTCAACTTTAGGAAGTGTAGGAAGGATTTGAATGTGACCAACTTGATCTCGTGTGCTGGTACGGGTATGACGGCTGATATTACTTCCCGGCTGCCCACATCGTGGAAGGGTATATCTCGAGGAACCTGAAGTGGAAATCAGATTACTGTTGGTCTTAACGACCTGGGAGCGTGACCGCAGAGCCCAAGGGACAACTGCTTGAGGCCGGTCGCGCACGGCCTTCTCGTGGGAGGTTTTTAATGTGTTAGTTCCGTTCTCCAAAGAGCCTTACCGCCGGAGACGGAAATCCGTGAGGTAAGGTGAGGTGTGACATTTTTAGGGTTGACCTTTTCTAACCCCTTCCTTCCTTGTGGGAAGGCGGTATCGCTGTAGATGCTCGTTTTCCGAGGGTAACACCTTACTGCTGTCACATCCCTCTACAGTCAGCAGTAGAACTTCGCCCTCAGACCTTGAGTTGCTGCTTTTAGACTTACCGTTCTCCAATCGACCTGCCTGACATGATAGAACCTACAGGAACATATGTTCCAGCCAATGTAGCTCGGTTGGGTCATCACGATAGGCAAGCCCGACCACCGCGTCAAGGTAGCAGCTATGGTCGGGGTCTATTATCAGTGTGATTTGGTGTTGATTTTAATGTCATAGTTGAATGTAAACTTTGAAGGAAATAATAAAAATATTATCATCTACACAGAGTTAACAATGATGAATATATTACACACCAAAAGAAATTTTTTCCCTAAGTACATTATCATATTCAAAACGTAATGCACATATTAGGTATAAGGATTTCTGACATTTTTACAACTGGTTATACAAAAACTATCAACATCATCAAGAATTAGTAATTATGTTTAACTGGTTCATCATTTCTTCAACAGTTAGTTTTACACTAAGATCATGCCTGTACAATAAATGATAAAAATTAGTAGAAACCAAGTAAAGATGGTAAAGTTTTTTATTTAGGGGCAATGAATACATATGCGCCACACAAATCACTTAATTTGTGTGAGGGCTAGGATACTACCCAGATGCCCAAACTGAAGCAGGTAGTTTTCTTAGGGGGTCACACACACGGAGCCTTCGACCTAAAAGTCTGATCCATAAGGCAGTGGAGTAACGTCAGAAGATGCAGTCTCATGTTAGGCGGTGACCAATAATTGGTTCATACGTCATTTGTTTCCTTAGGATCCTGGAGCCCATGTGCACCATTGGTTTGGAATCAGGATTTTCCAACTCCCCTAAGTGAATTCTCCGTGTCCAACAACTCGCTTAAAGCGTCAGACATTCACTTTTCGTCTTTTTAATTTCGTAAACAACACCCCCGCCACGAGAAAGCATTGAGTAGGACTTTCCTAACAGCGATGGTAAAGATTAGTTAACAATTAGATAATAGATAAATGAATTCCATAAATTAAAGTGTCTGAGGTAAGGTAATTGACAATGTTCATAAGGTTACAAATTTAATGAATTAAAACAGAGTGTTTAAATAATAATTCGTAAAAGTAGTTGAAAAATTCAAGTTACGCAATCAAATGATTGTTGTCAACACAGATTAACATTAATTATATATAAGAAATAAAATGATGAGAAAAACTAAAGACGGAAATGAAGAAAAAAATGATTTGTAAATCTTTCTAGTCAATTGAACAGTAGTTTTTACGTCAGTTCAGTCAGTCAGTAACAACGTAGAACTTCGTACGTACGTACATCAGTTCGAGTTGCCACACCACATTAACACAGAGATGCAGTGGTTGATCCAAATCCCGTAGTGGTAGAGGTAATAAGAGTATAAGCAGTAATCGGGAAGATTAGTGTTTGGAGATGTTACTTAAAGAGTATAATACAGTGAAATAAATTTGAGAGGAGAAAAAAAAGAGACAAGGAGGAATAAGGAGATCAAAATTTGGGAGAACACAAAGAGTGTATGCACCTGCGCCATTGCAAACGATTTTGAGCCATGTCATTCAGGGTCTCTAACCAACGGTTGCTATCATCTCGCGGTCCCCAACCACGTAGTCTACACCTACCGACATGACTCAGTCCACTTGTCAGTGACTTCATGGACTTGAACTATGTTTTGCTCTGGCCGCCCCTAGCTTTCTTCCAACCTACTCCTATACCACTGAACATCGCACGTCGAGGAAGTAGGTCGTTGGGCATACGTAACACGTGTCCCAGCCATCTCAACTGATGAAGTTTCACTACGTCATCAATTGATTTGCCATCCTTACCTAGTACACGTTTCCTAACAACTGCATTACTTACTCGATAGTCCCAGGATATACGAGCAATATTTCGAAGGCACCAAGGATCAAATACTAGTAGTTTTAACGGTGAGAATATAATTTATGGATGAACTTTGAACAACGCTAAAGACACCTTGAGCATGTTCGCACCTACATACTACGGTTAAATAAGGATTATAAACCAGTATGAGGAATTACAATTAGTATGTATAGTTGATGGTTAGGGTTAGGAATCAGATATAGGATTTTCATCATGAACTGACATCAGCTATAATGCCAAAACTCTATTTAACCGAAAAGATGAATGGATTTCGCGCCAAAATTCAAGACATGTTATCGTAAATCTGATTGGTTCATCCAAAGAATAATAGTCTCGTCGTTTTAATTTAACTAATGATGAATGCGATTAGTTTAAAAAAAGATAAATACAGACAACGTTAAGAGAAAATGTAGTTCATAGAGTAGGTTAATACATAAATCAAATTATTTTAATTAGGGTTCACTAACTAAATACTCAATGTCTATTCATCAGTGAGAAGATATAGAGAGCTAATGAGAATGGATGATATTTCAAAATTCGGAAAATACTTTACCAAATTGTGTAGTTGGTAGAAATAATTTCAAATAAGCAGTTAAACTACTGAGCAGATATAGACAAGGTGTATATGCAACTAATCCTTTTTATTTCTTACAATTAAAAAAAAAGAATGACTGGAAAATAAGGTGTAAAAAATGTCTGTATTATTTGCATAGCTCTTCGTACATATGTACTGCCTATGAAGCAACAATGAAACTGTTTTGACGCAGTTACTTACTGAAAACAATGGTAGACGGTCGCGCAATATCGTAGACATTAACACTGTTAGATGCCAGCTCAGTAGTCTAGAGGTTAGGTATTTTCATGCGAGACTGAAGGTCCCGGGTTCGAGTCCCGTGTGCGGGGTCGTAAGTGCATACTGTTGAGGAGTCCCGTACTAGAACGAAACAGCTGTCCAGTGCTTCTAAGTTTCCCATGGTGGTCTAGCTTAAATCGACTAATGCATTCAATTATTAAATTGCTGCAATCTCCACAAACCCCTATTCTGATAATAAAACTTTAGTTGATTGATTGTCTAATAAGTAATTTGCACCGATTTGATTGGTTTATACATTAATGTAAAGTTATGATAAGAAGTTAATATGAAAAGACATCTACCCAAACAATATTTTTATAAAAATTAACCAGCGATTAAATCAACAACATAAATGACCATTTCTGTAAGTACACAATATATATTTCAAGTCAACTGTGGTGTAGCAATGCCAGGCTGCCAACCAAAAGATAAGTATGCTGAACTGTAGTTCGTTCTGTTCTACTTTATGGCTTTGAAATGTACCCTATGTGAATGGGGAGTATTTGTATGTTAATAGCATTTGATCATATATATTTTTGAAGCATTGCTCGCGTATATTGAGACCACTGAATGACCGATGATGAAGTTGGACGCAGTGTACGAGACAAACATACTAAATCGGTTGATAAAACAATGGATCCTCATCGACTGAAATGGCTGGAATGTGTATTACGCAAGCCCAACTACCCCACTTACCTCAAATAATAGATTGGGAGAAATAAAGAGGCAACCAAACCAATATATGGCATCATCAAATATAGTCACTAACTGTAGAACTGAGTCGTGTAAGTAGGTGAAGACTACCTGGTTGGGGTCCGTAAGATAACCGCGGTAAGTGGAATGGTTCAGAATCAGTCTCGACGGCTCAGATACATCCACTATTTTACTTTACATTTTGAATCTTAGGATCAACTTATAATACTACTCCGGGAACCATTTCTTTTTTCTCCAATCGTATTTTCTGTCACTAGTCTTTTCTTACTATCACATCGATGCTGCTACTACGTACGGAAGTGAAAACACAATTATTTATGTAAGGATTATGTAGAAAACTTCCAGCATATACAACTTTGGCTGATGCAACAACCAATTCTTTGTAATTAGCTGGAAAAAAAGATTGATAAGCTTGTTTTCTCACTTAATTCACGTAGCTCATTTATTCAAAGTTGACCCAATTTAACGTTACCAAACTTAAGAAATAATAAAGCAATATAAACCATAAGATAACAGCAATCTAATTAAATATATTATAAAGGAATTATACCAAAATGTGCTCACTATGGTAGGACTTAAGGCTAGTTCAGTTCCAAATACTGGTGCTATAAAAGATACACTGACATCACCAACGTCACCAAATGTTTTACCAACTATATAAACAATAACTAAGCCACGAGTAAGGTATTTTACATGATGAGTTGATAATGATAGGACAGATACACGCGACAATGATAATGTAGACGAAGAATGAATAATAGCATTCACTGAGTGTACTACATCTCTGAAAATAAATAGAAGACAAGTAGTGAACAGAAATGAGAGTACATTTAATTGGGATTTAGTTGAACTACTACGTAATTGTGTTACAAAAACATAATACCCTTCACAACCTTCTGTTAAATTCAGTGTTCACATAATACTAGCCAAATTAGTGCTCTATTTATAACTAAAAGAGGCGAACAAACATGCTTACAAATCGATTTCAAGATTCAATGCGTATCTACAACGTTGAGCAGGATGATCTTCACCCCCAGAACTCTAACTCTTTTCATTGTGTCAAAGTAAAGACGTTATTAGGAAGCTATCTGGATAGCAACTGACCTATAGCAGGACTGGAATGTTTACAGTAATTGATATGCCTGACGAGTGATAGGCAACGCTAAACCTAGATCTAACCCTTTCTTCCAATTACCTGAAATCACCCTGACACCGAACAAAGTACACCAATGCATTACTTTGACTAATGACCACAACGCAACAAAGCTAGGAAACTATTCGAAATACAGGGGAAATAAGCAGCAGCAAATGAACACTAGAATTTACAGAACTTACCTTTGATTGTCTAATTTCGAGAAGAACTCATCTACGGGACTTTGTAACTTCTTATCTGAATCAATGGCTGTCGACTGTTTATCAGCATTCAATAGATCTTCTGAAGCTATTAATTGTTTGTCTTCTTTAGATTTTGACTGTGACTTGCAAGATTTCCGTTTTGATTTGCCTGTTTCAACTTTTTCTGATGGCACAACAGGTGCATCTGGATCAATGATATGACGAGGCATTAATGCAGCTGTGATTAACAAATGTAAACAAATTGCAGCCATAATTACTCCTCCACCTCTAGCACCATAAGTAGTATTCAAAGTAGTGATCAATGAAGGAAATACCATTTGACCAACACTAACACCGGCAACACTAATTCCATTTGCTAAACCTAAATATCGTTTGAAACAACATCCAACAACAGCGAACACTGTGAAATAAATGCATGACAAGGACGCGCCTGTGGAAAAACACAAGTAAAGTTAATTAGTTTATGTATAATCAGATGATAGGTAAGTGATAATTCCTTTGATACTAAAGGAATAGAACTTATGAAAAATGGGAGTGAGAAAATGTACATGGATCCTATGAGAACTTTTTTTCAGTATACGATCACACATGGTTTCCGTTAACGCCAATTGTACTGATTAGCTTATACATGATCTCTCTTCTACACTTTGAATAGATATCCGGAAAGAACACCAACTCTAATGTTGATAGACAACATATATTAGGTTCGGTAAGTAGTGTCATTATAATGGTCATATCAAAATATTACTTGCTCAAGAATTTATTTAACGACTGATTTAAACGTGATATAATGTACAATTATCTGTAAACATCATCGGATGCGAATAAGTTAATTCCCATTCAGGGAGTTCATACATTGACTTAGAGTACACATGTGACCTAGTTTGTCTTGGTGAAGATGTCAACAAGATATAGTCTTCTGGACCCCCTTAGTAATAATCCAAGAATGTTTGGAATCCGTTTCTTTTTCTTTTCATTACTTTATATTATATCTATAATATTCAACAATTTCTGGTACGTTTGAGCACTAAACAACATATACAGTAAGATCGCCATTGATTTCTATTCTGAGCCATACCGACATGGATTAAGTGTGCTCAACTACCGGCTAACTCGATCCCAAGGTAAGTGTGGTATCAATCCATTAAATCACTGTCAGTCTGAACTATGTTGGTTGGTGTGGAGTACTTTAATGGTGTTCACGTGAAAACCGTAACCAATGGTGAAGATGGATCTACTCTATATCTTATTCTAAACTTCAGTTTTCAAAATTATTACCTACATTTTAGATTAGAATTAGGCCTCTTTACTATCGCCGACATTCTTGTCACCCTATTTTGTCGATTTCATCTTGTCGTATTGATATGGCGTGATAACTTGAGCTAATGCATATTTATCCCTATGGTGATTACAGGCTAGTTATAAAAAACAATTTACTCCCAAATCAATAATCTCATGTTAAACAATATCAGTAATATAGTTTTGACTAATCAGTAAATTTGTGAATTTATTATGAATTACATATATCTTAAGATTAAAAATAAACAAAAAGAGAGATTATGAATAGTTTACGCCTAATATAGAATTATATTTTCAGTTATAGAATTACAAAAATAAATTATTTATAATAACCTAGACAATATTACACAACATGGTCATAGTTAACAAACAAACAAACAAACAACCGATATTTGGAATCCTGAAGGAAAGTGGAAAAGAGGAAAATATTACGTTGGGAAATAGAAGCAGATATGAAGAAGAAAAAAAGAATAACAACTGGGAAAAGCTGGAAAGGATTGTATAGGACAAGGTTCAATGGAGAGTACTGGTGGGTGGCGTATATAAGTAAACAATGTTTGAGGTGGACACAATTTATTGCCCTCACATAAGGAAAATAAGCTTTATCCTATTCAAATGATTAAAAACTTGGATTACAAAGAAACTCTGAAAGTTGAAAATTGAAGTATCTAAATACGAAAACAGTGGAAATGATTTTCCACGGAGCCTTCACTTATTAACAAACTAAGCATTAAAAAATAAATACGAATGAACGGTAATTTTCTTAATTGATCAGATATAATCATGCACCTATGATAGGCATTGTTAAGTGCTAAAACATTTCGATTATGCGGTATTTGAACCCGTGATTTAATCGGTAAATAACGAGCTTAAATATCAATCAGCTAGCCAACAACCAACATTGCAAACATTGTGTGTACTAATTAACTAGAAGTTAGAAAGACTGGCATATAGTCTAGCCAAAAAGTAGAATGACACAAAATCAACAATACTTGTTAATTTAAAAAAAAAAACCAACAAAGCATTCACTACTCACAGTACTTTCATTTTATCACTTATAAAATGATTACGATATCACATTTTTGGTTATTTAAAGAAATATATGGACTACTAACGATGAAGAAAACCAACACTGTACTTGGGTATCACGTTGGTTAGCACTCATCAACAAGACACCTGGAATCTTTAAGCAACTAATCCTCCTTGTAGGATTCAAATTAGTGTCACCTAGCTTGAAACTCTCAGATATTACGATTGAGCTATTCAAATCCTGACTAGCCATCTGTAGGACAGAAATATTTACAACTGATTAGTCTTACAGGGAGCGTCAGCTTCCTCAAGATGTCAAGTATATCTTGGTAACAAGTACCAACCAGACCGGAATCTAGGTCAAGTAGAATTTTCTGTTGACTACCTCCAACTGGTTAACATCTCAATATATTCCATACTACATTGAGTCCTTTCGACTAGTTATCACATTGCAACTTGATCGATAGAATTCTTTCAGTTTTAAAGGACCATACAGACATGACATTAGTCAATACTCAGTAGTCTTTCAATGGTAAACGAGAAAAAAAAAAGAAACTTATAGTCAAGATGAAGTACCTATTCCAAAACCAACAGCAACAACCCAAAGTGCAAGATTCGGTGAACATGATGCAATTAATAAACTTATACAAGAGCCAAAAGCACCAACCATTACAACAGGTCGACTACCATATCGTTTTGAAATTAAGTGGTTAACGAGAGCTACAAAAAAAACACAACAGTAAATGACAATTTATAAACAAGCGAAATGTATTAAAATTGAATACATCAACACAAACATAATAATTATATAAACTATACCAATTTCTATATTAAACATACTACCACCTCCTTTAGCATCCATAGCATACAAGAAAAGTTGTTTGCATCAGTAGGTATATTTTAAGGCTAACATCGACTGATAACTAACATACATTGAAAGACCAGAATAATTAAACTACTAAAATATGAGAAAACTAATGCTATTGGCAAATGAATAAATTCACTACTACATCATATTAAGCAGGACCAACAATTGAACTGGGAATAAGACATAACTACTGGCTACACGCAACTAGGTAAGACAAAAAATTCTTTCCTTAATTTCTCTGGTAGAAATAATGCAACTCAGTCATTACATACAAGTTGATTTACGAAGTAGAAAACTAAATAAAAGTAAAAAAGAAATTGAAAAGAACATATTCAAAAGAGAGACATTGATAAAGATTAGTGTGTCCGACATAGACAAGAAATATGTTGAACGGATATCTCCCATAACTTTTGACAACTTGCGTCACCTATACAGTAGGAGAAATATCCATCTACCAACCAAGGCGTGAGTATACTGTAAAAAGGTTCTCTCTGTGTTACAATATTGTAGTGATACATGGTCCTTAGCAGAAAAGGATATTCGTGAGTAAATTTATCAAGTAGTTATAAACACTCAAGATATGAAACAATATAGGTTAGGAAGAAAGTATAAACCAAATACATATGCGCCACTGATTAATTTTAAGCAATACTACCATATTTAACCAGTGATTATGATCACCTTTACACTGACCGACCAGCTGGCACTTCAGTTAAGACTCGTATAAAAAAACCAATGTTTTTGAAATGAAGCTAATCCAATTTTAATTAAGCCAGTCAGCTGTACAAAGTAAAGTGAGTGAAATTACCAAATAGTTATGAACACGCAGCTATCTAGAAGCAATTCAGATCTATATAATCATCACCATAACTACAACAGGCTCTGTTATAGTATTCCTACGCTGTTTATAAATTTGTTTATACTTTTCAAATGTCGTCTCATTACAATGTTCTTTTAATTCGCAGAAAAATTTCGTCAATACAGGATTCGAGATGGTTGAATGCGGTTCAAAGCTGTATGAAGTATGCGGAAATAGTTGGTTCAAGAACCGGTGCCTAAAGGCAGTGAAACATGGCCGGTAAGAGTAGAAAATATTCGTAGGTTACTAATATTCGATTATAGGTGTCTTTCAAGCATTGCTCGTATATTCTGGGACCACCGAATAAGTAGTGCAGTTGTTAGGAAACGGGTACTAGGTAAGGATGACAAATCCATTGATGAATTAGTAAAACTTCATCAGTTGAGATGGCCGGGACATGTGTTACGTATGTCCAACCACAGACTGCCCCGACGTGCGATGTTTTATGGTGTAGGAGTAGATTGGAAGAAAGCTATAAATCTGACTAAAACTAATAAATTACTTAACTCAATCTCGAGAAACAATATTTTTTTAGGAAACAAATCATTCTATTCTATTTTTTTATTGCTTGATAGTCATTCTATGACTTCATCCCATATTGATATAGGTTACTTAAAAGACTTGGTTTTTGAATTATGCAGGCACTTGAATACTTAACCCAACATTAAATACCTAATGAAACAGTAATTGAACATGTGAAATCTCTCACACACATTGCTGGTATATTTTTACAACCCTCTGTGCTAATGTGGTGTGGCAACTCGTACTGATGTACGTACGTACGAAGTTCTACGTTGTTACTGACTGACTGACCATTGGTCACCTTGTTATGCATATCGAAGCCTTTATTAGCTAAAAATTCGACAAACTAGTGGTTCCACCAAATGTTAAAAATATAAGTTGGAGAAACTAGTACATCTTGATATTGTTTAAGAGAACTGACAACACCTAGATTAATTTTTTTTTAATTAATCACACTGATGAGTTTTATACCCGCTTAGAAGGGGATTACATAACTAACAGACTATACTGAGTTGAGTAAGTTGGTAAACATTAATTAAACTTGATAACGATGAAACAATTTTAAAGGCAAGGTACTAGAGATGATGTAACTTTCTAATTCAATATATTCATGTACTTCACTGGTTATAGTAAAACTGGGTGACCGAATCTAGAGCACCATCTTAAAATTGTTAGGTGTGAAAACATAACTAAACTACGCTAAAATTCTAGAGATATTATATATTGTATTATTCGGTAAGTAGAATGAGCAATACCTCAAGGTTGAGCTTTAAACTGACTTCTGTGGTCCTTTAGAAAGCTAGGCAGGGGAGCGTTTAAATATGTATTTCGAAAGACATAGCTTGGTAATTAAATAATATTCAGCTCCAACTTATTACACGAACTCTAATGTAAGAAGACCTACACAAAGTCAGTCAGTTACAACGTAAGACCCATATGTATATACATCGGTTCGAGTTGCCTTACCCCGTTAACACAGAGAGATGAAGTTTTTAGGTCAAATCTCAGAATAGTAGAGGTAGAAACAGTATCAGTGGTAATGGGAAAGATTAGGCACCGAACACACAACCCGAAAAGTAAATACAAATTAGAGAAACAAAAACAAAAAAGTCAAGAGGGATTTAGGATCTCAGGATTCTGGGGGAGACAAAGGATGGATGTAACTGTGCTACTGCAAATGATTTTGAGTCATGCAGTTCGAAGTCGCTAACCTTATATATACCATTGTCACCATTGCTCAATAACTTCATTTAAAGTTCCCAAAATAAATTTCTTAGAATCCCGCCAAATGTAATTTGATAGTATTTAAATATTATTTATAGAAACATTTAATTGATTTCGAAAATATAAACATAATATCTCAAATGCATAGAAACTTACACAGACAATACATAAGTGTATAGATTAAACCACCAGCTAAAAACAAGTAGGCTGAACCACATTCAAATACTTCTTGAAACGCTTCCATAACCAAACTATAAGATTTGCCTAAACCACCTAACAGAACGTTGGCAACAAAGCCACCTGTTATTAATAAACAAAACAAAACAATTGAGAAATAAAAATTTCTTGAACTAGAATATGACTTTGTCCAAAACATAAAAAATTTTTGGTTGAGTCGTCGTGTTTACACTTGATAATGCTGCTTAAAGGGTTTAGTAGTTAAATATACTGATTTATACAAACTATTTACTAAGTACAGGTTTATGCACTTGATTTTGAGTCCCATTATCTGTATGAAGTAAAGTGGTACCGTACCGCAACACAAACCTCAGGAGTAGTTTGAACTTGGTGCCCACTGGTTAGGAGGAAATCACTTTGACGAATGAATTACAGAACAATGCAAAGATAGGGTTGATAACATTTTCCTTTCTGAAAACCGTTGGATTTGGGAAATCAGTTATCATCTTCGATTTCTTATCGTATTCGAGGATGATTGTGTGAGATTGACTTCATGTTTATTTATCTTTTGACATCTGCCGAACATTTCAGTAGATTTTTCTGAATTACTGTGAATAAAACATTCAATTTATTCATAATTAAAAACTATGAGGAACCTATCACACTTCATTTCATCAGCATGTAACAAACTGAATGGTGCGTGCGTAAGCCTTTTGGCTATCATGTAAAGCCAAAATACTTACTAATAAATAGAAAAAAATATATTTCTTTTACTAATCTGTCATTTCACTCTTGATGTACTAATTAAATATGTTACACCAAGGCATAAATAACAATTTATCTGAATTGTACTGAATGGATTGTCTGGAACTGTGACTGCTACCAATTAAATACTGAAAAATACAGCTATCATGTGATCTACAGCTAACTCTAAAGGAGCTAGGGAAATTATGGACGCAAGAAAAAGTTGCCATTAGAAATAATAGTTCGACCCTGAACGATGCAATCAACATTGAATGATTAGTAAAAGTGATTGGTAAAGTAGTTGTGTAGAATATTCTCTTCACAATCCACCATCCAAAACTTTATTTACTGTAACTATTAAAGTTGAACACAGAAATGAATTTTCCTTTACACAGATTCAAGAGGAACAGAGGTTTGACTATTATCATCAATGGGCCACCAAACATATGTAACTCTTACGACTACCAACCGATTATTTTAATTTGCCTCTTACAATATCTAGTGAATAGATTTTATTTGAAATAAAAGGTTAAAGTATTCGGTTTCTCAGAGAATAAAATATCCCTTCTTAAAAACAATTTGATAATGAAAACTGAATTGTTCATTTAATGTCGATTTCTAAAAGATGGGTCTTTAAATTCACCGATTCTTTTCAAAACAAAACATTAGTTGATGTGCATCACTGGGATACTACGTCAATTGTAGACGTAATTGAAAAGTGAAACTGACTAAGGAAACTTACTATTTTTTTCAAATACAAATATGCTGTATAGCAGGCACGAAATGATGTAAAGCAAAAAAATAAATTGAGATCAAGTAGTGGTAAATAAATAGCCTTCAGCTAAAAGGTGAAAAAGTGAGTAGCTTTGACTGTTTTCATCCACGCTCACCTATGACATTTCAAACCCATAGCCACTCATTTTTAACGTTTTGAGAATAAGGAAAAATATGAAAACGAGCGATCATAAATATTAAAGACTAGTACAGGGCATTATTCTGATCCTCATATGTTATCCCGACTTATTCCTAATTCGATAAAAGTAATGTATCAAGAAATTTCACGGAAGACATAAAAAACATGTTTCGACCGTCTGTGTAACAACGGTCAAAGTAAAAACGCTTCATCATTATATAAATGGTCATTCTTAACAAAAATAGTGACAGTAGATATACCAGGTAGACACCAATAAACACTATCTGTTTAATTTAATACGAGTCTTAATAAACACCCTTTATTTGGAAGATGGTCTTTGATTTCCTTCTTAAGCACAAAACATCCTTGACGAAATCGGTTATGTTTCTTAATATATTAATAGACAAATTGGTAAGCCCGTACATCATAGTTTATCTAAACTAAAGAAAGTGAATTAGGTATGTCGTGATATGTGCCGTTTAAACTTTGACACATGCTTATATATATATATATATATATATATATATATATATATATATATATATATATATACTATGGATTTATGTACATGTACTTGAAACACATGAATCCTGGTTATACTACCCAGTTGTCCTACTCGAAGTAGGTGAATTAAGGTTCGATCTCGCAACTCGACAATTAAAATTCGAGTATTTTAATCACTGAATGTCAAATCCCAACAAAACTCATAATTCATTTGTAGAATACGTTTTACACTAATTCTATGGCTGATATGTAGAAAGATCACTCATAAATCACTCAAAAATGTATCAAAAACTTACCAACCACTGTACACCAGGCCATCCCACGATCTACGTAGACAGTCGACATTACATAAATATATGTGTGTATGCTTCAAGAATTCTTCCTAACACATCAGATACTGTAACTATGTCAACAAACAGGAAACAAAATCTTGTGAATATGGAAAGTATTTTGAATTGCATTTCTTAAAAATGATTCTAATGTTTGACTTACTCTTAACTTCGAACACTGATAATGTGTCTCCACTAGAACCGTTCACCATATTGTTGCATAAGTCCCCGCATTTTGTTCAAAACCTAAGGGTAGATATGTGTATCACATAACTAGAAAATCTGTCAGTATTGTTGGAAGTATTTCGTAGGCTTTACTGTGAACAGACCACTTGTTTATTTTTCTGCTGCTGACTAGATAAACTGAGACGGGTTCCTTACTTTGAATACGTAAAACAGTAATTCAACCCTTTTTGGTCTGTTTTAATGTGCCCCTTTTCTAAAGATATTTTGGATTTACAACTTACAAATATAAAAGTGTCATAGTAATGCTGCAAGTGAACAAGAGGCTGAGATAAGACCGATTAGTGATATAATCTAAAACCAATCACTATATATGTGTAAAGTGCTAGTCACCCGCTACCCTTTAGTGTTAATACCCAGGAAGTATTACATCATCCACCTGATCCGACATATGCATCATTAGTGAAATTACTTGATTTCAACTTTATCCCTGAACTACAAGTACGAGATTTACTAGACTATTTAATTTCTTTCAGAAAACATTGCAATTCCTCGGAATGATGAATGTCTGGCCAGATAGCCTGGTTGTCTGAAAAAAGGTATCACAAATATGGACACTAGATGACCATAAAGGATATGCAAAGTCAGGAAGAAACATTGGAATACGAACTCATATGGTGCGACTCAAGTTCAGGTTGCCGCACCTTATATAAGTATACAAAAAGTTGCATGAAATTTCAAGACGTCCGATAATTTTAACCACTAAGAAAACGAATATGGTTGAGATCGAGGAAAAAAAGGTGCATATGTGATACTGATCAGGTAGATGAGGAAGACGAGTGGTTATCCCCCCTCGTATTGCATCCAAACGAACAACTTTTGCAAGAACTACAATACTACTTTACAGAAACCGAACAAGTTATTTTTTTGTCTTTACTATGTTAGCTAACATAGAGAAAATTTCGTACATGACTTCTCCAGTTACATTTTTGGCATAAAACTAACGTATCAAAAGACCCATTCTTACTTTCATATTTGAAAGTGTATAAATCAAGAAAAGAAACTATTAAAATAATCTGTACGCGTAAACCACCAGAAGAATCCACACACCTGACTCAACTTCAAATCGCTGTTCAATTAACAACCTTGAGTTAATTTAGTAGTAGTTTGAAGGAATAAGGATCAGTCCACAGTAATAAGGACAGGAGCTCGATCAACATATATTAACCCTTGTAGTTTGTAACACTGTAAAGGTCCAGCCTCGTTTTAGATAAATCAAATGGTTCAAATGGTTTTGGACGGAACAGAAGAAGCTTTCGCTTAACGGGCTTACGAATCTAGAATCAGTGGATCACCAATACCTCCAGGCAGGAACCTAGGTATAGTACCGATGAACAGGGAAGACGAAAAATATGGCAAATCATAGTAAGATACTATCCTTAGTCCTAAACATATACATATTCAGATTTGCGTAGTAAGGACAGAAGGCCTACGGCCCATGTTATTCCTTGCGGACATTATTTCAAAACCGCTCGCGACACTCTTCAACATGTCCCTTTCACTCGCTCAACTCCCTAGAGATTGGAAGGACGCTATAGTCAGTCCTATGTTTAAGGACGGTCAGAGACAGATAGTATCTAACTACCGGACTGTCAGTCTAACCAGCATAGTCGTTAAGTTACTTGAAAATATAATTCGGGTCAGGTTGCTAAGCCACATAGATTCAAGCAATCCGTTAGCTCCTGGGCAACATGGATTTCGTAATAAGCGTTCATGCTTGACTAACTTACTTATTGCGAGGAGGGAGGATTGGATAGCAGCCCTAGATAACGGTCTGTCTGTCGGATTTTATATCCCATATATGTTAGACCACATTTAGAGTACTGTATCCAAGCAGCTAGCCCATGTCTGGTAAAGGATACTAACTCCCTTGAGCGTGTCCAGCGTGTGGGAACGAAATCAGTGAAGGGTCTTTCTAGACTCCCTTACGATGAGCGTTTAAAACGCCCACATCTTTTCCCCTTGTCGTATCGTAGGACACGAGGTGACCTTATACCGGCATTTCGTATCTTTAATTATGATTTGGGTGTTAATATGTCTTATCTTTTTGCTCCCTCCAGCACTAATAATCTCCGAGGTCATAGCAAGAAGGTTCATAAACCACGATCTAATAAACTTAGAGTGGGGTGCCGTTTTTCTCATACAATAGTCAGTGACTGGAACGCCTTACTTGAACAAATGGTATCAGCCCCATCGGTGAATATTTTCAAGGAGAAGCTGGACCTCCACTGGTAAGCAATCTATCAGGATTAACACAGGTTCACTAACCCACTATCCTTATTACTGAAGGCTGCAGTCTTGTTTTTCTACTTGCTATGTCCTATGAGATGTCCCGATCTAGTGGGAAGAAAAAGAGAGAATAAGTTAGGTTCAAAATCATTTCTCAGTATTCCGTACATCAAAATCAGATCTCCCCTCAGTCTGCCATAGGACAGAGTAAAGAGGTCCAGCTTTTCAAGCCGCTCTTTGTATGGTAAACCCCGCAGTCCTGGAATTGCACTGGTAGCTGCCTTCTGTACTTTTCCTAGAATATCCGAGTCACCTTTTAAACAGGGGCTTGCATCTTGAATGCAGTTCTCAAGCTTAGTTCTTACTAAAGATGTATATGCTGCGGCGAACATGGTAGAATCTAACTTAGTGAATGTCCATTTTAAAGCCCAGAGGGTTCGAAACCCCTTAGCTGCAACCTCTCGGCAATGGGCCGCCATCTTAAGATCATGACTCACTGTCACCTCTAGATCCTTATGATACCGGACTACGGGTAATGACATATCCCCTATGTTGTACCTATTAACCTTTGAATCCTCCGAGTGCATGTAGATACACTTTGCCGCGTTGATAGGCATCAGCCATTCTTTAGACCAGTGGATCATATTATTTAAGTCTGTCTGAAGAGCACATGCGTCTGAGTCTCCAGTTATTACTCGCCGGATCTTTACATCGTCAGCGTATAGTAGCCTTGGAGAATGCACTTTACTTGGATGATCACTAACACACATTATAAAAGCAAAGGACCGAAGACAGAACCTTGAGGTACTCCACTAAGTACTGGTCTCCAGATGGAACACTTGGAACTTGTTTTTACTTTCTGTCTACGACCTCCTAGGAACTCCTTAATCCATTCTAAACGAGGTCAGGCAATACCAAGGTTTTCCAACTTCAATAGCAGTCTATTAGTTGGCACCTTGTCAAAAGCCTTACTGAAGTCTATGTAGATAACCTACACTGAGTTTCTGTCATCTAGCGCCTTTATCCAAAACTCCCTTGCTATAAGGAGGTTCGTTGTACAGGATGGGCTCTTCGTACAACCATGTTGTTCTATGTTTAGCAAGTTATTGGTTTCCATAAATGCCATTATGGTCCATCTAACTATTCTTTCCAATGATTTAGCTACAACACTGGTGAAGCTTACATGTCTGTAGTTCAATGGAACTTGTCTTGGTTCTGTTTTATGTATAGGAGTGACGATTGTGTCCTTCCAGTCCATAGGTAACACACCTTGTTCAAGTGACATATTGAATATCACAGTCAGTGGGGCCGCGATATATTGTGCAATATGTCTCAAGGTTTTGGGGTGTAATTCATCTGGTCCTGTTGACTTTTCCATGTTTAAGGTGCTATCCAATAAGAACAGTGGTATTTTTCCTCTGAGTATATTTTATAGCATTGATCGTTAAAATACGCATCAAGACTACTGTTTTTGCTCCAATTGAATTTATTTCAGTCAAAGTGATCCCCAAGGGTACTGTTTTTTCTCTAGAGAAGTTTATTTTCTATACTTTATGAGTACAGATACAAAAAACGAAAGCCACTGGTATTTATTCCTCATCGTTTTGTATATCTTTGAGTATTGTCTGTTTCCATAAGTGTTCAGGTCTTTTTGTAACTACTGAAGTCGGATTTGCTTACTGTTGCCAGGTCATATCGGAGAAATAGAGGCGACTTGACTACAGTTTTCGAATTGCTTAGTGATAAATTTGCATCTAATATGCCCTCATTTTTCTTGTACTCCTAATCAGAGAATTTACGAAGATACTCCAGGAAAGTTCACCAGCCCAGTACAAATTACTTGTCAGTTGACCATCGACCTTCCCATCGAATCATCGACGAGAGGAGTTCATTACCTCAGCACGTGGTTGAGGCTCCATCCGTTGATTTTTCAGAAGAAAGTTGGATCAACTGAGAGACCACCATTGCCAATAATAACTCAGGCCATTAAGCCTCCTGTCCCTTCCAAACTGAAACTGAAGCATTAATTTATATATAAACACAAAACAAATTTATGGCCCAATTGAAACATCGTTGTGGCAGACCTGTTTGCTATTTCCTTGTCGATGATGGTATAGCAACTCACGTGCAATTGAGTTTGTTCGTATTTCATTCGATAGTCATTTTGTTAAATTATCAACGAACTGAGTCATTCGTACAGTATCTTATCTACACAATCGTACCTTTATTATTGTTTCACTTGTATGAACATATATGCTTGAGCACTGCTTACTGCCTTCATATATATATATATATATGTTCATGCTATTCATGTTCATTGCTCTCTATCGCTTAATTGTACTCGCTTACTCGTACTCATATTCGTTGACTCGCTCGCTCGCTTGCCTGCTTGCCTTTCGGCACAACTTCTTTATGCTTGTTTAACGTGGCTGTAATTTGGGATGTCTGTGTGTGGTCCCATAATGAATGTAGTCAGTACTTCGTGTCCGCCTTCTGATTAATATTGAGAGCGTTATCTAGTGACGGTCATGAAGACAAATAGTATACGAAGTTTAAGGATTATATTAAAAACCGACCACCACAATGGGATGCAATGTGATAACTGCAATAAGTGGTATCATAGTGTGTGCACCGGACTCACATCTGCTGCAAGCCATTATCACCCTGATTGTGCGAAGAATGTTGTTCTATAAAGTTTCTGCTGATTCTAGAGGAGATTGAGCTACTGAATATAAATAGAAAATTGCCCTCAGATAAACAGGCAGCGGTAGATGAAGGGGATTGCGCTTCCGAGGAAATTTAAAGCGTTATCATGAGCTCAGCTTCAGAATCAAATGAGACCACAAAGGTGAACCTCATCAGGGAAGCAGATAAGCACATGGATGTAAATATTGTTACAAAGAGAAAAAAGAAGCGCACAGAGAAGAAGAAATTACCTATAGACAATACCGAGGTGTGTGAATCTGTGGTTTCAGTTCCGGATTTACAAATCAACAATTATTAGCCCGCGAACTTTGAAAGTGGTTACATTTTTTCACGTGGTTTAGGGATTCTTCGACTTGCTCTTTTGTAGGGTGTATTATACTGTGATTATCATCCTATCCTGTACATTGGGTAAATCTTACCCCGAAAAATAAGGAAAAAACTTATTTTTATTCGACGGACAATTACCAGTTCGTATTGTACCTATTGCGGACTTAAGTCGTAAATAGATCTGCAATTCATTATATACTCACAGTCTCTAATCCTAGTATTAACCAGGTTAATACTTAATAACAACTAATACTCAGATATTACATTTAATTTAACGAGCACTGTGCTCACTTATTTTCATCTCATGTCCAATAACTCCAGTAAAAGAGAAATTTCACCAACTTCTAAGCCAAATAAAAGGTCCAAATCTGTAACCCCTACAACTGACGACTCAGTGCTTGACAATTTCGAACCTTTAACTACTGAAAAATATGTGTATTGTACACAAATGTTTCTATCGTCACCAGATTCTCCATGTCACAGCCCCTCTATCTCTACGTGCAGTATGCCAACGGTAAGACTGGTTGACATATAAGACACTATACCTACGTGCATAGAAAAGTCAGCACAGTCTACTAGACAGTATGTGCTACCAAGGCCTAAATCTAAAATTTCAAAAACTAAAGAGTTCAATGGTCCACCTCATACACACCAAAATACTGATAGATATATTAATGACATCCGACAGCTACAAAACTCTTTATCCGAAATTAACGGCAAACTTGAGCAACTAGCACCCCTCACTCATATATGGGGCCTTGACACAGACAGAAATCTTGAGCAACCCACTAAAGCTGAGTGTATTTTGGAGTTTGTGGCTGAAGAAGTGACGAAGAGAGTGATGTCCTCCTACAATGCAGTTGTGTATAACCTCCCCGACCGCACACACCCAACTAAGTTAAGGGATATTTGCCTTAGAGCATGCGGTATGCCGAACGTTAACTGCAAATTCACCCGCCTTAGAAAAAAGTCAGACAGATCGACTTGCCCCCTTTTGTTTATGTTTGGCTGTTGTAACGATGCTAAGCAGTTTATTAACTTAAGCAAAAATATTAACTCACTAATTCCATACAAGAATATAAAAGTCACTCCAGACCTTACGCCCTGTCAACGTCGTGTAAGAAGACGCGAAGCGATAGAATTGAATGGGAGTGTTACAGTTACTAATCAGCCAGAGACAGATTGCAACATAGCAAATAGTTTAAAACACACGAACAGTAAGCACGACACCACTCCATATACGGCTGATCCCTTTGTTGATCTAGATGAGTCTGCAGATCAGAAACCTTTGGATAAGATAAGGACCCCAACTGACACCAAAAACCATAACGACATGACTAATCCCAGCTGTTCGTTCAGTAATGTACTAAAATGTGAGTCGTGTAACAACACACATCCAACTAAACCTGTACACTTGAAAATTTGTCCTCCTAAAGATATTCCACAAGTAGACTTGAATGAACCTAAGTTCATCTCACAGAGACAACGAAAGATTTGAGCTCTGAAAATAAACGGTGGGAAGACAAAACTCATGATACCGAATAGGGAAACACGTAAGATTGAACCCAACTGCTCTATAGGTATCCCAAGAACAGTGAACAGGTTCTCCCCGCTGCTATCGTATAACTTGCCTTCAACACCTCTAAGTTGCAAAATGGGTGGTGGGCTTCAGCGTAGCAAGCCTTCTTACACACAGACTAACGAAAACTACCAGAGAACTGGCCACCCAAATCACCCCCTGAAGCCTAAAATCATAAATAAGAATGGTCATAATAGGTTTCTCACTCCACACCCTACCTACATCCCCCAGGAACGCAACTGTAATTACTCTCAGGAAGAAAACTTCTCACACCCTTTAGTACCGACCCATCACATAACAACGGCTCCCATGTATAACAACAGTCGCAACTCCTCCCAGTTACGCGTAGCAGACCCCTCTCACGCTAACCTAAATAGCCATAACAGGGCTACGAGTCTAACCATCAAGACTATTTTGTAAATAACCATAGCAACCGTCAAGAGAAAAATGCCAAAGGTTGCCAGGAGTGGTTAACCCATTGTTGTAAGACTCCTCCGATTTCTGAGTGGGATGCGTCGACCGCGATACTGATAAGTGCTTCAGTGTCCTGATGAGCAAGCATTGGTGCTTGAGCGATAAGTTCCTTAACTGTGAAGAACGCTTTTCTCGCAGTGCCGTCCAGATTGAAGGATTTCGCATTTCTACGAAGTTGGTCTGTTAGCGGTTCCATAAGTGACGGCACGAAATTTGCGCATGGATGACCGACCGCCTTCAGCTAGGTGAGTCCATTAAAACTGATACTGTCAGCATCCAAAGTCGAAACCTTACAGAGCTATTTATTTTGGGGATTCATTTACCGCTACAACTGGTTACCGCGTAAACTAAAGAGGCACGTAACAGTAGCAAAGATCATTACATGTGATGTTACTTTAGTTGCCCGTGGATCTGACTCCATTTAGATAGTACGAATGTTCGTCATCACCTATCCTCGTACACAATTATCGACTTAAGTCACGTTAGTCAATAACGGAATTTAGATGAGTCAGTTAGCGAGAATGGCCTTTGAATACATATATTTTGTACGTAAAGTGAATGCGATAGAACAAAGCGAAATGACGCGCAGGGGAGATGGCTTTTAAGCCAACTCCATTTCTGGCCAGGCATTACTCAATATTTATAGGCAGACAAAATAAACTACAGACATGTGATGAGTTATGGGATATGATGTGTACACACATATACGCTCATATAAAAACAGTCAGGACTGATAAGCGAATAATTGCCAAGGTCAAAATATAACTCAAGTAGGATGAATAGATTGGTTTGTCCAAAAACTAGAACAAGACATATTATTGGCTTAAAATAATGACTGACACTACAATACTAACATGAGTCTCTTTTTCGTATTGCCGGACAAAAAAGAGTAAACGCACTGGAAGAAGAACAAGTGTAGTACTATGGTCTACTATGATATTAGTACTGCGTTAATAATAGACCTAATCCTAAAATTGTAGATTTGTCATGATTTAACTGCCTAATCTATAAAATCTTACGTGGAAGTCACACCATCGACTACACCAACTCGCTGTATCGTATCAATTACCAATACATGATGGAGAACAAGGTTAGGTTAGAGAAAGAGCAATATATTTATTATGAATAGAAGATATAAGGTAACATTCAGCAGGAACCTCGCCTGCATGGCCGAGCCATGCCATTCGATCAACTCTAATTCATTCAATACCTTCTTCCCGTCTTCTCCATCGTCAGGTATTTCTCCGCGTCAAATATTGAACGTCTATTTTTTGAGTAGTCTCGTGTTCAGCTTTGTGAATTGTGTGGTTATTGTTCAATGCCACTACACAAGCTCTGCAGAAGCTGAACCTGCAGAACAATAGATAAAACTATTTTGTAATAAGTTTTCCCTTTTTGTAATATGACAGCGTCTCTCAATTTCAAAATGTGTAACGGTATTAAAAATCATTACATGTGACGTTACTAATATGAGTTTGCTTTCCTCATTGCAGGGCAACAGAAAGTAAACGTACTAGAAGAGGAGGAATAAGCCGTGCGCAAGGTGAATCTGCAGAACAATCGATAAACCCATTTTGCAATATGCTTCCTTTTTTGTAATATGACAGCGCCTTTCAATTTTTAAACATATCTCTGTCGTGCCAGTACGCCGTGTTCCTACTCCAGTGGCGTTTACCGGTCCTGACTGCTGTGTTGTGTTTCAGGTCGCTCCTACCTGCAAGTAAACGCTAATAGTACATGCTACAAGTATATCTCTGTTGTGCCAGTAAAACGCGTTCTCACTTCAGTGGTGGTTACCAGTTCTGACTATTGTATTGCTTCACATCGCTAATGCTTCCCAATAAACACTAATACAACGTGCTACAGGCAGCACTCCAGGGGTATTGCGACATCTTTTTGCGCTACTTTTTCATTTCTGCTTTGTGCGCAGCCAAAATTCGAAATTAGTTATGAATAAATTTGAAAGTCTATTTTTCGTTTTCATAAATAGGTGAAAAAGGGTTTTCCATTTCGCGTTACATGGTATCGCGAAGTCCTTGACAATTCATTATTCAGGTGCTGCTATAATAGTTTTTTCGTATTTGCATAGCAGACAAGCAATTATTTCTACTTAAGTATACACTGATGGTAGACAAATCATTTATTTTTATATGAAATAGCATGATTCAAGCATATATCGTCATAAAAATTGTATTGTCGTCAAGGCTACCAAAACTGCGTTACAAGTAACGATATCATGGTAAGATTTATCGTTTTTCCCGTCTTTATCACAATTTTGGCTGATTTTCACTGTTTTGTTCGACTTTCATGGCAGAAATAGGTTGATAGTGAAAACATTAAGTGTCCTGAGTGTTGAAAATATTATGTATAGGATATAGATGATAATAACACATACCAAGATCTTAATATCTTCTACAGTTAGATATATTAGCCACCAAATTATATTGCAGGAAATAAATCATAATCATGCTGAAGAAGTATAATTATGTGAAGATTTTACCAGAGACCAAGCTAAGACAGCTTTACTATCTCTTGTGTAGAGTTACAATGTTTTGGCTGCCGTTATTCTTGCAAAAATACCTAATAACAGAAATAAGTACTACTATAAAGCTGTTACGAGAAAGCATTGAAAAGTACGATTCGATAATCAAGATATCTTGATCTCAGGTGACCAGATTGTGTGAGATCGTATGTGATGATCTTCGAAAGTCAACCAAAGCCTGTCTAGCTTACGTGCTGGTGCCGTAAATGACAATTACTCATAACTAACGTGGGACTAAAATAAAATAGGCATCAATAATTGCAGGTTACACAGGACGATTCAAAGTAAGTTCATACAGTAGTCTTTATATATGTTCATCGTCTAGGTTTCCGAAGTGCAACCTGTCCAAAGAATTAAATAATACAATCCATGTATGTTGCGACCCAGACTTTCCTAAGGAACGCAAGAGATAAAGGAAGTAAGCGTGATTGACTATCCAAAGAAAGGGTGTGCTAAATTCACTTTCGATCTGTAATTGGATACTGATTTCCGTTTTTATGCTAGTTTCTGGTAAACATTTATACTACAATAACTATTTCCTGTCTATCTTATTTCCAGCTGGCTTCGTAAGTGTTAACAGACCTAACGGGAACAATTCCTAAGAAATAGAAGTTATTTATTAATTGATCATTTGTGCTAGATTTAAACTTTAATAGACGTTTTCATTTATGACGCATCAGTCTTTTAATTACGGTTATGCTTATCTATCGTGACAGGTCGAAATCCGAACTACCAGTATGGTACACCATGTTCAAGGTTGCAGTATTTGGTAAACGGTATGTATGACTAATCGCGTGTGTGCTAACCTGGTAATTATTACACAAGAGCGCGAAACAACACCCCTGTCTAACAGCCACATAAGACTGCACAGTACACTCTCCCTGCCGTTACGCTATAAGAATAAGTTAATGGCCATATGAATGAATTTATGTAAAGCTAAAAAGATTACAATATTAGAACTTCTTGCTATCAAGAAGCGTAGCTATGGTCTGTGCTAACAATGGATTCTGACATTGTAGCTTCATCATTAGCATTGATCGGACTCATCACTTGTGCACACATGTCTTCCGATGCTTCGAGGCATGAAAGGATGAGTTTACTTGCCAAAGGTTCACTAAGAGCATGGATCGAGTGGTAGTTGTTAGTGAACTTCTCTAGCAGATCATCACTCCCTGTAGAGATTGACATGTTGTCCAGCGCACGAAGGACCAGGCCCATTATGTATTTCCTTGCCCACCGGTTGCTTTGTCGAAATAAGTCTACAAAACTTATAGAGATTGTAGCGGTAAATAAATCCCCAAAATAGATAGCTCTGCAAGTTTTCGACATTGGATGCTGACCAGATTAGTTTTAGTGGAATCACCTAGCTGAAGGCGCTCGGTCATGCATCTGCACCAGATCACGTGTGGGAATGCCGTGCTCAACATCTACTGCAATCGCCAGCCAGACTAGATCAGACAATTCCGATATATTGACAATCGTCAAATACAACTTCTGATCTCCTCGATTTTGCCTTTTGATTCCTCTTGGTGGGTACGAGTTATATTAGAAGGTGTTACTGGTAGAAGTCTTTTCAAACAATGAATGCCTGTGCCATCTTCAAGATAAAAGGAACACATACATACCCCCACGGATCAGATCTCTAGAATATGCATACAGAACATGACCACAGGGCAGAATGTAGTCATTGAAACGCTCACAGGCACATCGTGCACGTGAAGTATCAGTATACATCATACCCTTGTCGTAGCACTGGATGTATTCTCCTTCTATAAATTCGTGTCTCGTTGTCCG